>NW_027224897.1:0-75389 GCF_041296235.1 Equus asinus | reverse complement strand
CATCCGGTGTCTCTGGCACGTCATTCTGGCACGTTCGAGAGGTGGTTCCGGCATGCCTGACAGGTGATTCCGGAGTGTCCGACAAGGGGTTCTGGCACGTCTGAGAGGTGGTTCCGGCATACCCTGCAGGTGATTCTGGCTTGTCTGCCGAGTGGTGCTGGCGTAGCCATCAGGTGATTTTGGCGTGTCCAGCAGGTGGCTCCAGCGAGTAGAGCAGGTTGTTCCAGCGTACTCAGCAGGTGGTTCAGGCGGGTCTGGCAGGTGGTTCCGGTCTCTCTAGTAGGTGGTTCCGGCGTGTCCGGCACGTGCTTCTGGCACGTCTGAGAGCTGGTTCCGGCATGCCCGGCGGGTGATTCCATAGAGTCCGCCACGTGGTTCTGGCCTAGCTGACAGGTGATTTTGGCGTCCCCGGCAGGTGGTTACAGCGAGTTGAGCAGGAGGTTCCGGCATGCTCGGCAGTTGCATCCGGTGTCTCTGGCACGTGGTTCTGGCACGTCTGACATTTGGTTGCATCATGTCTGGCAGGTGATTCCGGAGTGTCCGGCAAGAGGTTCTGGTGTAGCCGGCAGGTGATTTTGGCATGTCCGGCAGGTGTTTCTGGTGAGCTGTTCAGGTGGTTCCGGTGTTCTTGGCAGGTGATTCTGGCGTGTCCAGCAGGTGGTTCCGGTCTGTCCGGTAATGGGTTCCGTCATGTGCCGCACGTGGTTCTGGGACGTCTGAGAGGTGGTTCCCGCATGCCCGGCAGGTGCTCCAGGAGAGTCCTACAAGTGGTTCTGGCCTAGCCCGCAGGTGATTTTGGCGTGTCCGGCAGGTGGTTCCGGCATGCTCGGCAGGTGGTTCAGGCATGTCTGGTAGGTGGTTCCGGTCTGTCCGCGAGGTGGTTCCGGCGTGTCAGGCACGTGGTTCCGGCATGTGTGACAGGTGGTTCTGGCATGTCCGGCAGGTGATTCTGGATTGTCCACCAAGTGGCTCTGGTGTAACCAGCAGGTGATTCCGGAGTGTACGGCAAGTGGTTCTGGCATAGCTGGCTGGTGATTTTGGGGTGTCCAGCAGGTGGCTCCAGCGAGTCGAGCAAGTTGTTCCGGTGTGCTCAGCAGGTGGTTCAGGCAGGTCCGGCAGGTGTTTCTGGTCTGTCCAGTACGTGGTGCCGGCATGTCCGGCACGTGCTTCCAGTATGTTTGAGAGGTGGTTCCTACCTTCCCGGCGGGAGATTCCGGAGCGTCCGCCATGTGATTCTGGCCTACCTGGCAGGGGATTTTGGCGTCTCTGGCTGGTGGTTCCGGCGAGTCGAAGAGGAGGTTCCGGCGTGCTCGGCAGGTGCATCCGGTGTCTCTGGCACGTCATTCTGGCACGTTCGAGAGGTGGTTCCGGCATGCCTGACAGGTGATTCCGGAGTGTCCGACAAGGGGTTCTGGCACGTCTGAGAGGTGGTTCCGGCATACCCTGCAGGTGATTCTGGCTTGTCTGCCGAGTGGTGCTGGCGTAGCCATCAGGTGATTTTGGCGTGTCCAGCAGGTGGCTCCAGCGAGTAGAGCAGGTTGTTCCAGCGTACTCAGCAGGTGGTTCAGGCGGGTCTGGCAGGTGGTTCCGGTCTCTCTAGTAGGTGGTTCCGGCGTGTCCGGCACGTGCTTCTGGCACGTCTGAGAGCTGGTTCCGGCATGCCCGGCGGGTGATTCCATAGAGTCCGCCACGTGGTTCTGGCCTAGCTGACAGGTGATTTTGGCGTCCCCGGCAGGTGGTTACAGCGAGTTGAGCAGGAGGTTCCGGCATGCTCGGCAGTTGCATCCGGTGTCTCTGGCACGTGGTTCTGGCACGTCTGACATTTGGTTGCATCATGTCTGGCAGGTGATTCCGGAGTGTCCGGCAAGAGGTTCTGGTGTAGCCGGCAGGTGATTTTGGCATGTCCGGCAGGTGTTTCTGGCGAGCTGTTCAGGTGGTTCCGGTGTTCTTGGCAGGTGATTCTGGCGTGTCCAGCAGGTGGTTCCGGTCTGTCCGGTAATGGGTTCCGTCATGTGCCGCACGTGGTTCTGGCACGTCTGAGAGGTGGTTCCCGCATGCCCGGCAGGTGCTCCAGGAGAGTCCTACAAGTGGTTCTGGCCTAGCCCGCAGGTGATTTTGGCGTGTCCGGCAGGTGGTTCCGGCATGCTCGGCAGGTGGTTCAGGCATGTCTGGTAGGTGGTTCCGGTCTGTCCGCGAGGTGGTTCCGGCGTGTCAGGCACGTGGTTCCGGCATGTGTGACAGGTGGTTCTGGCATGTCCGGCAGGTGATTCTGGATTGTCCACCAAGTGGCTCTGGTGTAACCAGCAGGTGATTCCGGAGTGTACGGCAAGTGGTTCTGGCATAGCTGGCTGGTGATTTTGGGGTGTCCAGCAGGTGGCTCCAGCGAGTCGAGCAAGTTGTTCCGGTGTGCTCAGCAGGTGGTTCAGGCAGGTCCGGCAGGTGTTTCTGGTCTGTCCAGTACGTGGTGCCGGCATGTCCGGCACGTGCTTCCAGTATGTTTGAGAGGTGGTTCCTACCTTCCCGGCGGGAGATTCCGGAGCGTCCGCCATGTGATTCTGGCCTACCTGGCAGGGGATTTTGGCGTCTCTGGCTGGTGGTTCCGGCGAGTCGAAGAGGAGGTTCCGGCGTGCTCGGCAGGTGCATCCGGTGTCTCTGGCACGTCATTCTGGCACGTTCGAGAGGTGGTTCCGGCATGCCTGACAGGTGATTCCGGAGTGTCCGACAAGGGGTTCTGGCACGTCTGAGAGGTGGTTCCGGCATACCCTGCAGGTGATTCTGGCTTGTCTGCCGAGTGGTGCTGGCGTAGCCATCAGGTGATTTTGGCGTGTCCAGCAGGTGGCTCCAGCGAGTAGAGCAGGTTGTTCCAGCGTACTCAGCAGGTGGTTCAGGCGGGTCTGGCAGGTGGTTCCGGTCTCTCTAGTAGGTGGTTCCGGCGTGTCCGGCACGTGCTTCTGGCACGTCTGAGAGCTGGTTCCGGCATGCCCGGCGGGTGATTCCATAGAGTCCGCCACGTGGTTCTGGCCTAGCTGACAGGTGATTTTGGCGTCCCCGGCAGGTGGTTACAGCGAGTTGAGCAGGAGGTTCCGGCATGCTCGGCAGTTGCATCCGGTGTCTCTGGCACGTGGTTCTGGCACGTCTGACATTTGGTTGCATCATGTCTGGCAGGTGATTCCGGAGTGTCCGGCAAGAGGTTCTGGTGTAGCCGGCAGGTGATTTTGGCATGTCCGGCAGGTGTTTCTGGCGAGCTGTTCAGGTGGTTCCGGTGTTCTTGGCAGGTGATTCTGGCGTGTCCAGCAGGTGGTTCCGGTCTGTCCGGTAATGGGTTCCGTCATGTGCCGCACGTGGTTCTGGGACGTCTGAGAGGTGGTTCCCGCATGCCCGGCAGGTGCTCCAGGAGAGTCCTACAAGTGGTTCTGGCCTAGCCCGCAGGTGATTTTGGCGTGTCCGGCAGGTGGTTCCGGCATGCTCGGCAGGTGGTTCAGGCATGTCTGGTAGGTGGTTCCGGTCTGTCCGCGAGGTGGTTCCGGCGTGTCAGGCACGTGGTTCCGGCATGTGTGACAGGTGGTTCTGGCATGTCCGGCAGGTGATTCTGGATTGTCCACCAAGTGGCTCTGGTGTAACCAGCAGGTGATTCCGGAGTGTACGGCAAGTGGTTCTGGCCTAGCTGGCTGGTGATTTTGGGGTGTCCAGCAGGTGGCTCCAGCGAGTCGAGCAAGTTGTTCCGGTGTGCTCAGCAGGTGGTTCAGGCAGGTCCGGCAGGTGTTTCTGGTCTGTCCAGTACGTGGTGCCGGCATGTCCGGCACGTGCTTCCAGTATGTTTGAGAGGTGGTTCCTACCTTCCCGGCGGGAGATTCCGGAGCGTCCGCCATGTGATTCTGGCCTACCTGGCAGGGGATTTTGGCGTCTCTGGCTGGTGGTTCCGGCGAGTCGAAGAGGAGGTTCCGGCGTGCTCGGCAGGTGCATCCGGTGTCTCTGGCACGTCATTCTGGCACGTTCGAGAGGTGGTTCCGGCATGCCTGACAGGTGATTCCGGAGTGTCCGACAAGGGGTTCTGGCACGTCTGAGAGGTGGTTCCGGCATACCCTGCAGGTGATTCTGGCTTGTCTGCCGAGTGGTGCTGGCGTAGCCATCAGGTGATTTTGGCGTGTCCAGCAGGTGGCTCCAGCGAGTAGAGCAGGTTGTTCCAGCGTACTCAGCAGGTGGTTCAGGCGGGTCTGGCAGGTGGTTCCGGTCTCTCTAGTAGGTGGTTCCGGCGTGTCCGGCACGTGCTTCTGGCACGTCTGAGAGCTGGTTCCGGCATGCCCGGCGGGTGATTCCATAGAGTCCGCCACGTGGTTCTGGCCTAGCTGACAGGTGATTTTGGCGTCCCCGGCAGGTGGTTACAGCGAGTTGAGCAGGAGGTTCCGGCATGCTCGGCAGTTGCATCCGGTGTCTCTGGCACGTGGTTCTGGCACGTCTGACATTTGGTTGCATCATGTCTGGCAGGTGATTCCGGAGTGTCCGGCAAGAGGTTCTGGTGTAGCCGGCAGGTGATTTTGGCATGTCCGGCAGGTGTTTCTGGCGAGCTGTTCAGGTGGTTCCGGTGTTCTTGGCAGGTGATTCTGGCGTGTCCAGCAGGTGGTTCCGGTCTGTCCGGTAATGGGTTCCGTCATGTGCCGCACGTGGTTCTGGCACGTCTGAGAGGTGGTTCCCGCATGCCCGGCAGGTGCTCCAGGAGAGTCCTACAAGTGGTTCTGGCCTAGCCCGCAGGTGATTTTGGCGTGTCCGGCAGGTGGTTCCGGCATGCTCGGCAGGTGGTTCAGGCATGTCTGGTAGGTGGTTCCGGTCTGTCCGCGAGGTGGTTCCGGCGTGTCAGGCACGTGGTTCCGGCATGTGTGACAGGTGGTTCTGGCATGTCCGGCAGGTGATTCTGGATTGTCCACCAAGTGGCTCTGGTGTAACCAGCAGGTGATTCCGGAGTGTACGGCAAGTGGTTCTGGCCTAGCTGGCTGGTGATTTTGGGGTGTCCAGCAGGTGGCTCCAGCGAGTCGAGCAAGTTGTTCCGGTGTGCTCAGCAGGTGGTTCAGGCAGGTCGGGCAGGTGTTTCTGGTCTGTCCAGTACGTGGTGCCGGCATGTCCGGCACGTGCTTCCAGTATGTTTGAGAGGTGGTTCCTACCTTCCCGGCGGGAGATTCCGGAGCGTCCGCCATGTGATTCTGGCCTACCTGGCAGGGGATTTTGGCGTCTCTGGCTGGTGGTTCCGGCGAGTCGAAGAGGAGGTTCCGGCGTGCTCGGCAGGTGCATCCGGTGTCTCTGGCACGTCATTCTGGCACGTTCGAGAGGTGGTTCCGGCATGCCTGACAGGTGATTCCGGAGTGTCCGACAAGGGGTTCTGGCACGTCTGAGAGGTGGTTCCGGCATACCCTGCAGGTGATTCTGGCTTGTCTGCCGAGTGGTGCTGGCGTAGCCATCAGGTGATTTTGGCGTGTCCAGCAGGTGGCTCCAGCGAGTAGAGCAGGTTGTTCCAGCGTACTCAGCAGGTGGTTCAGGCGGGTCTGGCAGGTGGTTCCGGTCTCTCTAGTAGGTGGTTCCGGCGTGTCCGGCACGTGCTTCTGGCACGTCTGAGAGCTGGTTCCGGCATGCCCGGCGGGTGATTCCATAGAGTCCGCCACGTGGTTCTGGCCTAGCTGACAGGTGATTTTGGCGTCCCCGGCAGGTGGTTACAGCGAGTTGAGCAGGAGGTTCCGGCATGCTCGGCAGTTGCATCCGGTGTCTCTGGCACGTGGTTCTGGCACGTCTGACATTTGGTTGCATCATGTCTGGCAGGTGATTCCGGAGTGTCCGGCAAGAGGTTCTGGTGTAGCCGGCAGGTGATTTTGGCATGTCCGGCAGGTGTTTCTGGCGAGCTGTTCAGGTGGTTCCGGTGTTCTTGGCAGGTGATTCTGGCGTGTCCAGCAGGTGGTTCCGGTCTGTCCGGTAATGGGTTCCGTCATGTGCCGCACGTGGTTCTGGCACGTCTGAGAGGTGGTTCCCGCATGCCCGGCAGGTGCTCCAGGAGAGTCCTACAAGTGGTTCTGGCCTAGCCCGCAGGTGATTTTGGCGTGTCCGGCAGGTGGTTCCGGCATGCTCGGCAGGTGGTTCAGGCATGTCTGGTAGGTGGTTCCGGTCTGTCCGCGAGGTGGTTCCGGCGTGTCAGGCACGTGGTTCCGGCATGTGTGACAGGTGGTTCTGGCATGTCCGGCAGGTGATTCTGGATTGTCCACCAAGTGGCTCTGGTGTAACCAGCAGGTGATTCCGGAGTGTACGGCAAGTGGTTCTGGCATAGCTGGCTGGTGATTTTGGGGTGTCCAGCAGGTGGCTCCAGCGAGTCGAGCAAGTTGTTCCGGTGTGCTCAGCAGGTGGTTCAGGCAGGTCCGGCAGGTGTTTCTGGTCTGTCCAGTACGTGGTGCCGGCATGTCCGGCACGTGCTTCCAGTATGTTTGAGAGGTGGTTCCTACCTTCCCGGCGGGAGATTCCGGAGCGTCCGCCATGTGATTCTGGCCTACCTGGCAGGGGATTTTGGCGTCTCTGGCTGGTGGTTCCGGCGAGTCGAAGAGGAGGTTCCGGCGTGCTCGGCAGGTGCATCCGGTGTCTCTGGCACGTCATTCTGGCACGTTCGAGAGGTGGTTCCGGCATGCCTGACAGGTGATTCCGGAGTGTCCGACAAGGGGTTCTGGCACGTCTGAGAGGTGGTTCCGGCATACCCTGCAGGTGATTCTGGCTTGTCTGCCGAGTGGTGCTGGCGTAGCCATCAGGTGATTTTGGCGTGTCCAGCAGGTGGCTCCAGCGAGTAGAGCAGGTTGTTCCAGCGTACTCAGCAGGTGGTTCAGGCGGGTCTGGCAGGTGGTTCCGGTCTCTCTAGTAGGTGGTTCCGGCGTGTCCGGCACGTGCTTCTGGCACGTCTGAGAGCTGGTTCCGGCATGCCCGGCGGGTGATTCCATAGAGTCCGCCACGTGGTTCTGGCCTAGCTGACAGGTGATTTTGGCGTCCCCGGCAGGTGGTTACAGCGAGTTGAGCAGGAGGTTCCGGCATGCTCGGCAGTTGCATCCGGTGTCTCTGGCACGTGGTTCTGGCACGTCTGACATTTGGTTGCATCATGTCTGGCAGGTGATTCCGGAGTGTCCGGCAAGAGGTTCTGGTGTAGCCGGCAGGTGATTTTGGCATGTCCGGCAGGTGTTTCTGGCGAGCTGTTCAGGTGGTTCCGGTGTTCTTGGCAGGTGATTCTGGCGTGTCCAGCAGGTGGTTCCGGTCTGTCCGGTAATGGGTTCCGTCATGTGCCGCACGTGGTTCTGGCACGTCTGAGAGGTGGTTCCCGCATGCCCGGCAGGTGCTCCAGGAGAGTCCTACAAGTGGTTCTGGCCTAGCCCGCAGGTGATTTTGGCGTGTCCGGCAGGTGGTTCCGGCATGCTCGGCAGGTGGTTCAGGCATGTCTGGTAGGTGGTTCCGGTCTGTCCGCGAGGTGGTTCCGGCGTGTCAGGCACGTGGTTCCGGCATGTGTGACAGGTGGTTCTGGCATGTCCGGCAGGTGATTCTGGATTGTCCACCAAGTGGCTCTGGTGTAACCAGCAGGTGATTCCGGAGTGTACGGCAAGTGGTTCTGGCCTAGCTGGCTGGTGATTTTGGGGTGTCCAGCAGGTGGCTCCAGCGAGTCGAGCAAGTTGTTCCGGTGTGCTCAGCAGGTGGTTCAGGCAGGTCCGGCAGGTGTTTCTGGTCTGTCCAGTACGTGGTGCCGGCATGTCCGGCACGTGCTTCCAGTATGTTTGAGAGGTGGTTCCTACCTTCCCGGCGGGAGATTCCGGAGCGTCCGCCATGTGATTCTGGCCTACCTGGCAGGGGATTTTGGCGTCTCTGGCTGGTGGTTCCGGCGAGTCGAAGAGGAGGTTCCGGCGTGCTCGGCAGGTGCATCCGGTGTCTCTGGCACGTCATTCTGGCACGTTCGAGAGGTGGTTCCGGCATGCCTGACAGGTGATTCCGGAGTGTCCGACAAGGGGTTCTGGCACGTCTGAGAGGTGGTTCCGGCATACCCTGCAGGTGATTCTGGCTTGTCTGCCGAGTGGTGCTGGCGTAGCCATCAGGTGATTTTGGCGTGTCCAGCAGGTGGCTCCAGCGAGTAGAGCAGGTTGTTCCAGCGTACTCAGCAGGTGGTTCAGGCGGGTCTGGCAGGTGGTTCCGGTCTCTCTAGTAGGTGGTTCCGGCGTGTCCGGCACGTGCTTCTGGCACGTCTGAGAGCTGGTTCCGGCATGCCCGGCGGGTGATTCCATAGAGTCCGCCACGTGGTTCTGGCCTAGCTGACAGGTGATTTTGGCGTCCCCGGCAGGTGGTTACAGCGAGTTGAGCAGGAGGTTCCGGCATGCTCGGCAGTTGCATCCGGTGTCTCTGGCACGTGGTTCTGGCACGTCTGACATTTGGTTGCATCATGTCTGGCAGGTGATTCCGGAGTGTCCGGCAAGAGGTTCTGGTGTAGCCGGCAGGTGATTTTGGCATGTCCGGCAGGTGTTTCTGGCGAGCTGTTCAGGTGGTTCCGGTGTTCTTGGCAGGTGATTCTGGCGTGTCCAGCAGGTGGTTCCGGTCTGTCCGGTAATGGGTTCCGTCATGTGCCGCACGTGGTTCTGGCACGTCTGAGAGGTGGTTCCCGCATGCCCGGCAGGTGCTCCAGGAGAGTCCTACAAGTGGTTCTGGCCTAGCCCGCAGGTGATTTTGGCGTGTCCGGCAGGTGGTTCCGGCATGCTCGGCAGGTGGTTCAGGCATGTCTGGTAGGTGGTTCCGGTCTGTCCGCGAGGTGGTTCCGGCGTGTCAGGCACGTGGTTCCGGCATGTGTGACAGGTGGTTCTGGCATGTCCGGCAGGTGATTCTGGATTGTCCACCAAGTGGCTCTGGTGTAACCAGCAGGTGATTCCGGAGTGTACGGCAAGTGGTTCTGGCCTAGCTGGCTGGTGATTTTGGGGTGTCCAGCAGGTGGCTCCAGCGAGTCGAGCAAGTTGTTCCGGTGTGCTCAGCAGGTGGTTCAGGCAGGTCCGGCAGGTGTTTCTGGTCTGTCCAGTACGTGGTGCCGGCATGTCCGGCACGTGCTTCCAGTATGTTTGAGAGGTGGTTCCTACCTTCCCGGCGGGAGATTCCGGAGCGTCCGCCATGTGATTCTGGCCTACCTGGCAGGGGATTTTGGCGTCTCTGGCTGGTGGTTCCGGCGAGTCGAAGAGGAGGTTCCGGCGTGCTCGGCAGGTGCATCCGGTGTCTCTGGCACGTCATTCTGGCACGTTCGAGAGGTGGTTCCGGCATGCCTGACAGGTGATTCCGGAGTGTCCGACAAGGGGTTCTGGCACGTCTGAGAGGTGGTTCCGGCATACCCTGCAGGTGATTCTGGCTTGTCTGCCGAGTGGTGCTGGCGTAGCCATCAGGTGATTTTGGCGTGTCCAGCAGGTGGCTCCAGCGAGTAGAGCAGGTTGTTCCAGCGTACTCAGCAGGTGGTTCAGGCGGGTCTGGCAGGTGGTTCCGGTCTCTCTAGTAGGTGGTTCCGGCGTGTCCGGCACGTGCTTCTGGCACGTCTGAGAGCTGGTTCCGGCATGCCCGGCGGGTGATTCCATAGAGTCCGCCACGTGGTTCTGGCCTAGCTGACAGGTGATTTTGGCGTCCCCGGCAGGTGGTTACAGCGAGTTGAGCAGGAGGTTCCGGCATGCTCGGCAGTTGCATCCGGTGTCTCTGGCACGTGGTTCTGGCACGTCTGACATTTGGTTGCATCATGTCTGGCAGGTGATTCCGGAGTGTCCGGCAAGAGGTTCTGGTGTAGCCGGCAGGTGATTTTGGCATGTCCGGCAGGTGTTTCTGGCGAGCTGTTCAGGTGGTTCCGGTGTTCTTGGCAGGTGATTCTGGCGTGTCCAGCAGGTGGTTCCGGTCTGTCCGGTAATGGGTTCCGTCATGTGCCGCACGTGGTTCTGGCACGTCTGAGAGGTGGTTCCCGCATGCCCGGCAGGTGCTCCAGGAGAGTCCTACAAGTGGTTCTGGCCTAGCCCGCAGGTGATTTTGGCGTGTCCGGCAGGTGGTTCCGGCATGCTCGGCAGGTGGTTCAGGCATGTCTGGTAGGTGGTTCCGGTCTGTCCGCGAGGTGGTTCCGGCGTGTCAGGCACGTGGTTCCGGCATGTGTGACAGGTGGTTCTGGCATGTCCGGCAGGTGATTCTGGATTGTCCACCAAGTGGCTCTGGTGTAACCAGCAGGTGATTCCGGAGTGTACGGCAAGTGGTTCTGGCATAGCTGGCTGGTGATTTTGGGGTGTCCAGCAGGTGGCTCCAGCGAGTCGAGCAAGTTGTTCCGGTGTGCTCAGCAGGTGGTTCAGGCAGGTCCGGCAGGTGTTTCTGGTCTGTCCAGTACGTGGTGCCGGCATGTCCGGCACGTGCTTCCAGTATGTTTGAGAGGTGGTTCCTACCTTCCCGGCGGGAGATTCCGGAGCGTCCGCCATGTGATTCTGGCCTACCTGGCAGGGGATTTTGGCGTCTCTGGCTGGTGGTTCCGGCGAGTCGAAGAGGAGGTTCCGGCGTGCTCGGCAGGTGCATCCGGTGTCTCTGGCACGTCATTCTGGCACGTTCGAGAGGTGGTTCCGGCATGCCTGACAGGTGATTCCGGAGTGTCCGACAAGGGGTTCTGGCACGTCTGAGAGGTGGTTCCGGCATACCCTGCAGGTGATTCTGGCTTGTCTGCCGAGTGGTGCTGGCGTAGCCATCAGGTGATTTTGGCGTGTCCAGCAGGTGGCTCCAGCGAGTAGAGCAGGTTGTTCCAGCGTACTCAGCAGGTGGTTCAGGCGGGTCTGGCAGGTGGTTCCGGTCTCTCTAGTAGGTGGTTCCGGCGTGTCCGGCACGTGCTTCTGGCACGTCTGAGAGCTGGTTCCGGCATGCCCGGCGGGTGATTCCATAGAGTCCGCCACGTGGTTCTGGCCTAGCTGACAGGTGATTTTGGCGTCCCCGGCAGGTGGTTACAGCGAGTTGAGCAGGAGGTTCCGGCATGCTCGGCAGTTGCATCCGGTGTCTCTGGCACGTGGTTCTGGCACGTCTGACATTTGGTTGCATCATGTCTGGCAGGTGATTCCGGAGTGTCCGGCAAGAGGTTCTGGTGTAGCCGGCAGGTGATTTTGGCATGTCCGGCAGGTGTTTCTGGCGAGCTGTTCAGGTGGTTCCGGTGTTCTTGGCAGGTGATTCTGGCGTGTCCAGCAGGTGGTTCCGGTCTGTCCGGTAATGGGTTCCGTCATGTGCCGCACGTGGTTCTGGCACGTCTGAGAGGTGGTTCCCGCATGCCCGGCAGGTGCTCCAGGAGAGTCCTACAAGTGGTTCTGGCCTAGCCCGCAGGTGATTTTGGCGTGTCCGGCAGGTGGTTCCGGCATGCTCGGCAGGTGGTTCAGGCATGTCTGGTAGGTGGTTCCGGTCTGTCCGCGAGGTGGTTCCGGCGTGTCAGGCACGTGGTTCCGGCATGTGTGACAGGTGGTTCTGGCATGTCCGGCAGGTGATTCTGGATTGTCCACCAAGTGGCTCTGGTGTAACCAGCAGGTGATTCCGGAGTGTACGGCAAGTGGTTCTGGCCTAGCTGGCTGGTGATTTTGGGGTGTCCAGCAGGTGGCTCCAGCGAGTCGAGCAAGTTGTTCCGGTGTGCTCAGCAGGTGGTTCAGGCAGGTCGGGCAGGTGTTTCTGGTCTGTCCAGTACGTGGTGCCGGCATGTCCGGCACGTGCTTCCAGTATGTTTGAGAGGTGGTTCCTACCTTCCCGGCGGGAGATTCCGGAGCGTCCGCCATGTGATTCTGGCCTACCTGGCAGGGGATTTTGGCGTCTCTGGCTGGTGGTTCCGGCGAGTCGAAGAGGAGGTTCCGGCGTGCTCGGCAGGTGCATCCGGTGTCTCTGGCACGTCATTCTGGCACGTTCGAGAGGTGGTTCCGGCATGCCTGACAGGTGATTCCGGAGTGTCCGACAAGGGGTTCTGGCACGTCTGAGAGGTGGTTCCGGCATACCCTGCAGGTGATTCTGGCTTGTCTGCCGAGTGGTGCTGGCGTAGCCATCAGGTGATTTTGGCGTGTCCAGCAGGTGGCTCCAGCGAGTAGAGCAGGTTGTTCCAGCGTACTCAGCAGGTGGTTCAGGCGGGTCTGGCAGGTGGTTCCGGTCTCTCTAGTAGGTGGTTCCGGCGTGTCCGGCACGTGCTTCTGGCACGTCTGAGAGCTGGTTCCGGCATGCCCGGCGGGTGATTCCATAGAGTCCGCCACGTGGTTCTGGCCTAGCTGACAGGTGATTTTGGCGTCCCCGGCAGGTGGTTACAGCGAGTTGAGCAGGAGGTTCCGGCATGCTCGGCAGTTGCATCCGGTGTCTCTGGCACGTGGTTCTGGCACGTCTGACATTTGGTTGCATCATGTCTGGCAGGTGATTCCGGAGTGTCCGGCAAGAGGTTCTGGTGTAGCCGGCAGGTGATTTTGGCATGTCCGGCAGGTGTTTCTGGCGAGCTGTTCAGGTGGTTCCGGTGTTCTTGGCAGGTGATTCTGGCGTGTCCAGCAGGTGGTTCCGGTCTGTCCGGTAATGGGTTCCGTCATGTGCCGCACGTGGTTCTGGCACGTCTGAGAGGTGGTTCCCGCATGCCCGGCAGGTGCTCCAGGAGAGTCCTACAAGTGGTTCTGGCCTAGCCCGCAGGTGATTTTGGCGTGTCCGGCAGGTGGTTCCGGCATGCTCGGCAGGTGGTTCAGGCATGTCTGGTAGGTGGTTCCGGTCTGTCCGCGAGGTGGTTCCGGCGTGTCAGGCACGTGGTTCCGGCATGTGTGACAGGTGGTTCTGGCATGTCCGGCAGGTGATTCTGGATTGTCCACCAAGTGGCTCTGGTGTAACCAGCAGGTGATTCCGGAGTGTACGGCAAGTGGTTCTGGCCTAGCTGGCTGGTGATTTTGGGGTGTCCAGCAGGTGGCTCCAGCGAGTCGAGCAAGTTGTTCCGGTGTGCTCAGCAGGTGGTTCAGGCAGGTCCGGCAGGTGTTTCTGGTCTGTCCAGTACGTGGTGCCGGCATGTCCGGCACGTGCTTCCAGTATGTTTGAGAGGTGGTTCCTACCTTCCCGGCGGGAGATTCCGGAGCGTCCGCCATGTGATTCTGGCCTACCTGGCAGGGGATTTTGGCGTCTCTGGCTGGTGGTTCCGGCGAGTCGAAGAGGAGGTTCCGGCGTGCTCGGCAGGTGCATCCGGTGTCTCTGGCACGTCATTCTGGCACGTTCGAGAGGTGGTTCCGGCATGCCTGACAGGTGATTCCGGAGTGTCCGACAAGGGGTTCTGGCACGTCTGAGAGGTGGTTCCGGCATACCCTGCAGGTGATTCTGGCTTGTCTGCCGAGTGGTGCTGGCGTAGCCATCAGGTGATTTTGGCGTGTCCAGCAGGTGGCTCCAGCGAGTAGAGCAGGTTGTTCCAGCGTACTCAGCAGGTGGTTCAGGCGGGTCTGGCAGGTGGTTCCGGTCTCTCTAGTAGGTGGTTCCGGCGTGTCCGGCACGTGCTTCTGGCACGTCTGAGAGCTGGTTCCGGCATGCCCGGCGGGTGATTCCATAGAGTCCGCCACGTGGTTCTGGCCTAGCTGACAGGTGATTTTGGCGTCCCCGGCAGGTGGTTACAGCGAGTTGAGCAGGAGGTTCCGGCATGCTCGGCAGTTGCATCCGGTGTCTCTGGCACGTGGTTCTGGCACGTCTGACATTTGGTTGCATCATGTCTGGCAGGTGATTCCGGAGTGTCCGGCAAGAGGTTCTGGTGTAGCCGGCAGGTGATTTTGGCATGTCCGGCAGGTGTTTCTGGCGAGCTGTTCAGGTGGTTCCGGTGTTCTTGGCAGGTGATTCTGGCGTGTCCAGCAGGTGGTTCCGGTCTGTCCGGTAATGGGTTCCGTCATGTGCCGCACGTGGTTCTGGCACGTCTGAGAGGTGGTTCCCGCATGCCCGGCAGGTGCTCCAGGAGAGTCCTACAAGTGGTTCTGGCCTAGCCCGCAGGTGATTTTGGCGTGTCCGGCAGGTGGTTCCGGCATGCTCGGCAGGTGGTTCAGGCATGTCTGGTAGGTGGTTCCGGTCTGTCCGCGAGGTGGTTCCGGCGTGTCAGGCACGTGGTTCCGGCATGTGTGACAGGTGGTTCTGGCATGTCCGGCAGGTGATTCTGGATTGTCCACCAAGTGGCTCTGGTGTAACCAGCAGGTGATTCCGGAGTGTACGGCAAGTGGTTCTGGCATAGCTGGCTGGTGATTTTGGGGTGTCCAGCAGGTGGCTCCAGCGAGTCGAGCAAGTTGTTCCGGTGTGCTCAGCAGGTGGTTCAGGCAGGTCCGGCAGGTGTTTCTGGTCTGTCCAGTACGTGGTGCCGGCATGTCCGGCACGTGCTTCCAGTATGTTTGAGAGGTGGTTCCTACCTTCCCGGCGGGAGATTCCGGAGCGTCCGCCATGTGATTCTGGCCTACCTGGCAGGGGATTTTGGCGTCTCTGGCTGGTGGTTCCGGCGAGTCGAAGAGGAGGTTCCGGCGTGCTCGGCAGGTGCATCCGGTGTCTCTGGCACGTCATTCTGGCACGTTCGAGAGGTGGTTCCGGCATGCCTGACAGGTGATTCCGGAGTGTCCGACAAGGGGTTCTGGCACGTCTGAGAGGTGGTTCCGGCATACCCTGCAGGTGATTCTGGCTTGTCTGCCGAGTGGTGCTGGCGTAGCCATCAGGTGATTTTGGCGTGTCCAGCAGGTGGCTCCAGCGAGTAGAGCAGGTTGTTCCAGCGTACTCAGCAGGTGGTTCAGGCGGGTCTGGCAGGTGGTTCCGGTCTCTCTAGTAGGTGGTTCCGGCGTGTCCGGCACGTGCTTCTGGCACGTCTGAGAGCTGGTTCCGGCATGCCCGGCGGGTGATTCCATAGAGTCCGCCACGTGGTTCTGGCCTAGCTGACAGGTGATTTTGGCGTCCCCGGCAGGTGGTTACAGCGAGTTGAGCAGGAGGTTCCGGCATGCTCGGCAGTTGCATCCGGTGTCTCTGGCACGTGGTTCTGGCACGTCTGACATTTGGTTGCATCATGTCTGGCAGGTGATTCCGGAGTGTCCGGCAAGAGGTTCTGGTGTAGCCGGCAGGTGATTTTGGCATGTCCGGCAGGTGTTTCTGGCGAGCTGTTCAGGTGGTTCCGGTGTTCTTGGCAGGTGATTCTGGCGTGTCCAGCAGGTGGTTCCGGTCTGTCCGGTAATGGGTTCCGTCATGTGCCGCACGTGGTTCTGGCACGTCTGAGAGGTGGTTCCCGCATGCCCGGCAGGTGCTCCAGGAGAGTCCTACAAGTGGTTCTGGCCTAGCCCGCAGGTGATTTTGGCGTGTCCGGCAGGTGGTTCCGGCATGCTCGGCAGGTGGTTCAGGCATGTCTGGTAGGTGGTTCCGGTCTGTCCGCGAGGTGGTTCCGGCGTGTCAGGCACGTGGTTCCGGCATGTGTGACAGGTGGTTCTGGCATGTCCGGCAGGTGATTCTGGATTGTCCACCAAGTGGCTCTGGTGTAACCAGCAGGTGATTCCGGAGTGTACGGCAAGTGGTTCTGGCCTAGCTGGCTGGTGATTTTGGGGTGTCCAGCAGGTGGCTCCAGCGAGTCGAGCAAGTTGTTCCGGTGTGCTCAGCAGGTGGTTCAGGCAGGTCCGGCAGGTGTTTCTGGTCTGTCCAGTACGTGGTGCCGGCATGTCCGGCACGTGCTTCCAGTATGTTTGAGAGGTGGTTCCTACCTTCCCGGCGGGAGATTCCGGAGCGTCCGCCATGTGATTCTGGCCTACCTGGCAGGGGATTTTGGCGTCTCTGGCTGGTGGTTCCGGCGAGTCGAAGAGGAGGTTCCGGCGTGCTCGGCAGGTGCATCCGGTGTCTCTGGCACGTCATTCTGGCACGTTCGAGAGGTGGTTCCGGCATGCCTGACAGGTGATTCCGGAGTGTCCGACAAGGGGTTCTGGCACGTCTGAGAGGTGGTTCCGGCATACCCTGCAGGTGATTCTGGCTTGTCTGCCGAGTGGTGCTGGCGTAGCCATCAGGTGATTTTGGCGTGTCCAGCAGGTGGCTCCAGCGAGTAGAGCAGGTTGTTCCAGCGTACTCAGCAGGTGGTTCAGGCGGGTCTGGCAGGTGGTTCCGGTCTCTCTAGTAGGTGGTTCCGGCGTGTCCGGCACGTGCTTCTGGCACGTCTGAGAGCTGGTTCCGGCATGCCCGGCGGGTGATTCCATAGAGTCCGCCACGTGGTTCTGGCCTAGCTGACAGGTGATTTTGGCGTCCCCGGCAGGTGGTTACAGCGAGTTGAGCAGGAGGTTCCGGCATGCTCGGCAGTTGCATCCGGTGTCTCTGGCACGTGGTTCTGGCACGTCTGACATTTGGTTGCATCATGTCTGGCAGGTGATTCCGGAGTGTCCGGCAAGAGGTTCTGGTGTAGCCGGCAGGTGATTTTGGCATGTCCGGCAGGTGTTTCTGGCGAGCTGTTCAGGTGGTTCCGGTGTTCTTGGCAGGTGATTCTGGCGTGTCCAGCAGGTGGTTCCGGTCTGTCCGGTAATGGGTTCCGTCATGTGCCGCACGTGGTTCTGGCACGTCTGAGAGGTGGTTCCCGCATGCCCGGCAGGTGCTCCAGGAGAGTCCTACAAGTGGTTCTGGCCTAGCCCGCAGGTGATTTTGGCGTGTCCGGCAGGTGGTTCCGGCATGCTCGGCAGGTGGTTCAGGCATGTCTGGTAGGTGGTTCCGGTCTGTCCGCGAGGTGGTTCCGGCGTGTCAGGCACGTGGTTCCGGCATGTGTGACAGGTGGTTCTGGCATGTCCGGCAGGTGATTCTGGATTGTCCACCAAGTGGCTCTGGTGTAACCAGCAGGTGATTCCGGAGTGTACGGCAAGTGGTTCTGGCCTAGCTGGCTGGTGATTTTGGGGTGTCCAGCAGGTGGCTCCAGCGAGTCGAGCAAGTTGTTCCGGTGTGCTCAGCAGGTGGTTCAGGCAGGTCGGGCAGGTGTTTCTGGTCTGTCCAGTACGTGGTGCCGGCATGTCCGGCACGTGCTTCCAGTATGTTTGAGAGGTGGTTCCTACCTTCCCGGCGGGAGATTCCGGAGCGTCCGCCATGTGATTCTGGCCTACCTGGCAGGGGATTTTGGCGTCTCTGGCTGGTGGTTCCGGCGAGTCGAAGAGGAGGTTCCGGCGTGCTCGGCAGGTGCATCCGGTGTCTCTGGCACGTCATTCTGGCACGCTCGAGAGGTGGTTCCGGCATGCCTGACAGGTGATTCCGGAGTGTCCGACAAGGGGTTCTGGCACGTCTGAGAGGTGGTTCCGGCATACCCTGCAGGTGATTCTGGCTTGTCTGCCGAGTGGTGCTGGCGTAGCCATCAGGTGATTTTGGCGTGTCCAGCAGGTGGCTCCAGCGAGTAGAGCAGGTTGTTCCAGCGTACTCAGCAGGTGGTTCAGGCGGGTCTGGCAGGTGGTTCCGGTCTCTCTAGTAGGTGGTTCCGGCGTGTCCGGCACGTGCTTCTGGCACGTCTGAGAGCTGGTTCCGGCATGCCCGGCGGGTGATTCCATAGAGTCCGCCACGTGGTTCTGGCCTAGCTGACAGGTGATTTTGGCGTCCCCGGCAGGTGGTTACAGCGAGTTGAGCAGGAGGTTCCGGCATGCTCGGCAGTTGCATCCGGTGTCTCTGGCACGTGGTTCTGGCACGTCTGACATTTGGTTGCATCATGTCTGGCAGGTGATTCCGGAGTGTCCGGCAAGAGGTTCTGGTGTAGCCGGCAGGTGATTTTGGCATGTCCGGCAGGTGTTTCTGGCGAGCTGTTCAGGTGGTTCCGGTGTTCTTGGCAGGTGATTCTGGCGTGTCCAGCAGGTGGTTCCGGTCTGTCCGGTAATGGGTTCCGTCATGTGCCGCACGTGGTTCTGGGACGTCTGAGAGGTGGTTCCCGCATGCCCGGCAGGTGCTCCAGGAGAGTCCTACAAGTGGTTCTGGCCTAGCCCGCAGGTGATTTTGGCGTGTCCGGCAGGTGGTTCCGGCATGCTCGGCAGGTGGTTCAGGCATGTCTGGTAGGTGGTTCCGGTCTGTCCGCGAGGTGGTTCCGGCGTGTCAGGCACGTGGTTCCGGCATGTGTGACAGGTGGTTCTGGCATGTCCGGCAGGTGATTCTGGATTGTCCACCAAGTGGCTCTGGTGTAACCAGCAGGTGATTCCGGAGTGTACGGCAAGTGGTTCTGGCCTAGCTGGCTGGTGATTTTGGGGTGTCCAGCAGGTGGCTCCAGCGAGTCGAGCAAGTTGTTCCGGTGTGCTCAGCAGGTGGTTCAGGCAGGTCCGGCAGGTGTTTCTGGTCTGTCCAGTACGTGGTGCCGGCATGTCCGGCACGTGCTTCCAGTATGTTTGAGAGGTGGTTCCTACCTTCCCGGCGGGAGATTCCGGAGCGTCCGCCATGTGATTCTGGCCTACCTGGCAGGGGATTTTGGCGTCTCTGGCTGGTGGTTCCGGCGAGTCGAAGAGGAGGTTCCGGCGTGCTCGGCAGGTGCATCCGGTGTCTCTGGCACGTCATTCTGGCACGTTCGAGAGGTGGTTCCGGCATGCCTGACAGGTGATTCCGGAGTGTCCGACAAGGGGTTCTGGCACGTCTGAGAGGTGGTTCTGGCATACCCTGCAGGTGATTCTGGCTTGTCTGCCGAGTGGTGCTGGCGTAGCCATCAGGTGATTTTGGCGTGTCCAGCAGGTGGCTCCAGCGAGTAGAGCAGGTTGTTCCAGCGTACTCAGCAGGTGGTTCAGGCGGGTCTGGCAGGTGGTTCCGGTCTCTCTAGTAGGTGGTTCCGGCGTGTCCGGCACGTGCTTCTGGCACGTCTGAGAGCTGGTTCCGGCATGCCCGGCGGGTGATTCCATAGAGTCCGCCACGTGGTTCTGGCCTAGCTGACAGGTGATTTTGGCGTCCCCGGCAGGTGGTTACAGCGAGTTGAGCAGGAGGTTCCGGCATGCTCGGCAGTTGCATCCGGTGTCTCTGGCACGTGGTTCTGGCACGTCTGACATTTGGTTGCATCATGTCTGGCAGGTGATTCCGGAGTGTCCGGCAAGAGGTTCTGGTGTAGCCGGCAGGTGATTTTGGCATGTCCGGCAGGTGTTTCTGGCGAGCTGTTCAGGTGGTTCCGGTGTTCTTGGCAGGTGATTCTGGCGTGTCCAGCAGGTGGTTCCGGTCTGTCCGGTAATGGGTTCCGTCATGTGCCGCACGTGGTTCTGGCACGTCTGAGAGGTGGTTCCCGCATGCCCGGCAGGTGCTCCAGGAGAGTCCTACAAGTGGTTCTGGCCTAGCCCGCAGGTGATTTTGGCGTGTCCGGCAGGTGGTTCCGGCATGCTCGGCAGGTGGTTCAGGCATGTCTGGTAGGTGGTTCCGGTCTGTCCGCGAGGTGGTTCCGGCGTGTCAGGCACGTGGTTCCGGCATGTGTGACAGGTGGTTCTGGCATGTCCGGCAGGTGATTCTGGATTGTCCACCAAGTGGCTCTGGTGTAACCAGCAGGTGATTCCGGAGTGTACGGCAAGTGGTTCTGGCCTAGCTGGCTGGTGATTTTGGGGTGTCCAGCAGGTGGCTCCAGCGAGTCGAGCAAGTTGTTCCGGTGTGCTCAGCAGGTGGTTCAGGCAGGTCCGGCAGGTGTTTCTGGTCTGTCCAGTACGTGGTGCCGGCATGTCCGGCACGTGCTTCCAGTATGTTTGAGAGGTGGTTCCTACCTTCCCGGCGGGAGATTCCGGAGCGTCCGCCATGTGATTCTGGCCTACCTGGCAGGGGATTTTGGCGTCTCTGGCTGGTGGTTCCGGCGAGTCGAAGAGGAGGTTCCGGCGTGCTCGGCAGGTGCATCCGGTGTCTCTGGCACGTCATTCTGGCACGCTCGAGAGGTGGTTCCGGCATGCCTGACAGGTGATTCCGGAGTGTCCGACAAGGGGTTCTGGCACGTCTGAGAGGTGGTTCCGGCATACCCTGCAGGTGATTCTGGCTTGTCTGCCGAGTGGTGCTGGCGTAGCCATCAGGTGATTTTGGCGTGTCCAGCAGGTGGCTCCAGCGAGTAGAGCAGGTTGTTCCAGCGTACTCAGCAGGTGGTTCAGGCGGGTCTGGCAGGTGGTTCCGGTCTCTCTAGTAGGTGGTTCCGGCGTGTCCGGCACGTGCTTCTGGCACGTCTGAGAGCTGGTTCCGGCATGCCCGGCGGGTGATTCCATAGAGTCCGCCACGTGGTTCTGGCCTAGCTGACAGGTGATTTTGGCGTCCCCGGCAGGTGGTTACAGCGAGTTGAGCAGGAGGTTCCGGCATGCTCGGCAGTTGCATCCGGTGTCTCTGGCACGTGGTTCTGGCACGTCTGACATTTGGTTGCATCATGTCTGGCAGGTGATTCCGGAGTGTCCGGCAAGAGGTTCTGGTGTAGCCGGCAGGTGATTTTGGCATGTCCGGCAGGTGTTTCTGGCGAGCTGTTCAGGTGGTTCCGGTGTTCTTGGCAGGTGATTCTGGCGTGTCCAGCAGGTGGTTCCGGTCTGTCCGGTAATGGGTTCCGTCATGTGCCGCACGTGGTTCTGGGACGTCTGAGAGGTGGTTCCCGCATGCCCGGCAGGTGCTCCAGGAGAGTCCTACAAGTGGTTCTGGCCTAGCCCGCAGGTGATTTTGGCGTGTCCGGCAGGTGGTTCCGGCATGCTCGGCAGGTGGTTCAGGCATGTCTGGTAGGTGGTTCCGGTCTGTCCGCGAGGTGGTTCCGGCGTGTCAGGCACGTGGTTCCGGCATGTGTGACAGGTGGTTCTGGCATGTCCGGCAGGTGATTCTGGATTGTCCACCAAGTGGCTCTGGTGTAACCAGCAGGTGATTCCGGAGTGTACGGCAAGTGGTTCTGGCCTAGCTGGCTGGTGATTTTGGGGTGTCCAGCAGGTGGCTCCAGCGAGTCGAGCAAGTTGTTCCGGTGTGCTCAGCAGGTGGTTCAGGCAGGTCCGGCAGGTGTTTCTGGTCTGTCCAGTACGTGGTGCCGGCATGTCCGGCACGTGCTTCCAGTATGTTTGAGAGGTGGTTCCTACCTTCCCGGCGGGAGATTCCGGAGCGTCCGCCATGTGATTCTGGCCTACCTGGCAGGGGATTTTGGCGTCTCTGGCTGGTGGTTCCGGCGAGTCGAAGAGGAGGTTCCGGCGTGCTCGGCAGGTGCATCCGGTGTCTCTGGCACGTCATTCTGGCACGTTCGAGAGGTGGTTCCGGCATGCCTGACAGGTGATTCCGGAGTGTCCGACAAGGGGTTCTGGCACGTCTGAGAGGTGGTTCCGGCATACCCTGCAGGTGATTCTGGCTTGTCTGCCGAGTGGTGCTGGCGTAGCCATCAGGTGATTTTGGCGTGTCCAGCAGGTGGCTCCAGCGAGTAGAGCAGGTTGTTCCAGCGTACTCAGCAGGTGGTTCAGGCGGGTCTGGCAGGTGGTTCCGGTCTCTCTAGTAGGTGGTTCCGGCGTGTCCGGCACGTGCTTCTGGCACGTCTGAGAGCTGGTTCCGGCATGCCCGGCGGGTGATTCCATAGAGTCCGCCACGTGGTTCTGGCCTAGCTGACAGGTGATTTTGGCGTCCCCGGCAGGTGGTTACAGCGAGTTGAGCAGGAGGTTCCGGCATGCTCGGCAGTTGCATCCGGTGTCTCTGGCACGTGGTTCTGGCACGTCTGACATTTGGTTGCATCATGTCTGGCAGGTGATTCCGGAGTGTCCGGCAAGAGGTTCTGGTGTAGCCGGCAGGTGATTTTGGCATGTCCGGCAGGTGTTTCTGGCGAGCTGTTCAGGTGGTTCCGGTGTTCTTGGCAGGTGATTCTGGCGTGTCCAGCAGGTGGTTCCGGTCTGTCCGGTAATGGGTTCCGTCATGTGCCGCACGTGGTTCTGGCACGTCTGAGAGGTGGTTCCCGCATGCCCGGCAGGTGCTCCAGGAGAGTCCTACAAGTGGTTCTGGCCTAGCCCGCAGGTGATTTTGGCGTGTCCGGCAGGTGGTTCCGGCATGCTCGGCAGGTGGTTCAGGCATGTCTGGTAGGTGGTTCCGGTCTGTCCGCGAGGTGGTTCCGGCGTGTCAGGCACGTGGTTCCGGCATGTGTGACAGGTGGTTCTGGCATGTCCGGCAGGTGATTCTGGATTGTCCACCAAGTGGCTCTGGTGTAACCAGCAGGTGATTCCGGAGTGTACGGCAAGTGGTTCTGGCCTAGCTGGCTGGTGATTTTGGGGTGTCCAGCAGGTGGCTCCAGCGAGTCGAGCAAGTTGTTCCGGTGTGCTCAGCAGGTGGTTCAGGCAGGTCCGGCAGGTGTTTCTGGTCTGTCCAGTACGTGGTGCCGGCATGTCCGGCACGTGCTTCCAGTATGTTTGAGAGGTGGTTCCTACCTTCCCGGCGGGAGATTCCGGAGCGTCCGCCATGTGATTCTGGCCTACCTGGCAGGGGATTTTGGCGTCTCTGGCTGGTGGTTCCGGCGAGTCGAAGAGGAGGTTCCGGCGTGCTCGGCAGGTGCATCCGGTGTCTCTGGCACGTCATTCTGGCACGCTCGAGAGGTGGTTCCGGCATGCCTGACAGGTGATTCCGGAGTGTCCGACAAGGGGTTCTGGCACGTCTGAGAGGTGGTTCCGGCATACCCTGCAGGTGATTCTGGCTTGTCTGCCGAGTGGTGCTGGCGTAGCCATCAGGTGATTTTGGCGTGTCCAGCAGGTGGCTCCAGCGAGTAGAGCAGGTTGTTCCAGCGTACTCAGCAGGTGGTTCAGGCGGGTCTGGCAGGTGGTTCCGGTCTCTCTAGTAGGTGGTTCCGGCGTGTCCGGCACGTGCTTCTGGCACGTCTGAGAGCTGGTTCCGGCATGCCCGGCGGGTGATTCCATAGAGTCCGCCACGTGGTTCTGGCCTAGCTGACAGGTGATTTTGGCGTCCCCGGCAGGTGGTTACAGCGAGTTGAGCAGGAGGTTCCGGCATGCTCGGCAGTTGCATCCGGTGTCTCTGGCACGTGGTTCTGGCACGTCTGACATTTGGTTGCATCATGTCTGGCAGGTGATTCCGGAGTGTCCGGCAAGAGGTTCTGGTGTAGCCGGCAGGTGATTTTGGCATGTCCGGCAGGTGTTTCTGGCGAGCTGTTCAGGTGGTTCCGGTGTTCTTGGCAGGTGATTCTGGCGTGTCCAGCAGGTGGTTCCGGTCTGTCCGGTAATGGGTTCCGTCATGTGCCGCACGTGGTTCTGGCACGTCTGAGAGGTGGTTCCCGCATGCCCGGCAGGTGCTCCAGGAGAGTCCTACAAGTGGTTCTGGCCTAGCCCGCAGGTGATTTTGGCGTGTCCGGCAGGTGGTTCCGGCATGCTCGGCAGGTGGTTCAGGCATGTCTGGTAGGTGGTTCCGGTCTGTCCGCGAGGTGGTTCCGGCGTGTCAGGCACGTGGTTCCGGCATGTGTGACAGGTGGTTCTGGCATGTCCGGCAGGTGATTCTGGATTGTCCACCAAGTGGCTCTGGTGTAACCAGCAGGTGATTCCGGAGTGTACGGCAAGTGGTTCTGGCCTAGCTGGCTGGTGATTTTGGGGTGTCCAGCAGGTGGCTCCAGCGAGTCGAGCAAGTTGTTCCGGTGTGCTCAGCAGGTGGTTCAGGCAGGTCCGGCAGGTGTTTCTGGTCTGTCCAGTACGTGGTGCCGGCATGTCCGGCACGTGCTTCCAGTATGTTTGAGAGGTGGTTCCTACCTTCCCGGCGGGAGATTCCGGAGCGTCCGCCATGTGATTCTGGCCTACCTGGCAGGGGATTTTGGCGTCTCTGGCTGGTGGTTCCGGCGAGTCGAAGAGGAGGTTCCGGCGTGCTCGGCAGGTGCATCCGGTGTCTCTGGCACGTCATTCTGGCACGCTCGAGAGGTGGTTCCGGCATGCCTGACAGGTGATTCCGGAGTGTCCGACAAGGGGTTCTGGCACGTCTGAGAGGTGGTTCCGGCATACCCTGCAGGTGATTCTGGCTTGTCTGCCGAGTGGTGCTGGCGTAGCCATCAGGTGATTTTGGCGTGTCCAGCAGGTGGCTCCAGCGAGTAGAGCAGGTTGTTCCAGCGTACTCAGCAGGTGGTTCAGGCGGGTCTGGCAGGTGGTTCCGGTCTCTCTAGTAGGTGGTTCCGGCGTGTCCGGCACGTGCTTCTGGCACGTCTGAGAGCTGGTTCCGGCATGCCCGGCGGGTGATTCCATAGAGTCCGCCACGTGGTTCTGGCCTAGCTGACAGGTGATTTTGGCGTCCCCGGCAGGTGGTTACAGCGAGTTGAGCAGGAGGTTCCGGCATGCTCGGCAGTTGCATCCGGTGTCTCTGGCACGTGGTTCTGGCACGTCTGACATTTGGTTGCATCATGTCTGGCAGGTGATTCCGGAGTGTCCGGCAAGAGGTTCTGGTGTAGCCGGCAGGTGATTTTGGCATGTCCGGCAGGTGTTTCTGGCGAGCTGTTCAGGTGGTTCCGGTGTTCTTGGCAGGTGATTCTGGCGTGTCCAGCAGGTGGTTCCGGTCTGTCCGGTAATGGGTTCCGTCATGTGCCGCACGTGGTTCTGGCACGTCTGAGAGGTGGTTCCCGCATGCCCGGCAGGTGCTCCAGGAGAGTCCTACAAGTGGTTCTGGCCTAGCCCGCAGGTGATTTTGGCGTGTCCGGCAGGTGGTTCCGGCATGCTCGGCAGGTGGTTCAGGCATGTCTGGTAGGTGGTTCCGGTCTGTCCGCGAGGTGGTTCCGGCGTGTCAGGCACGTGGTTCCGGCATGTGTGACAGGTGGTTCTGGCATGTCCGGCAGGTGATTCTGGATTGTCCACCAAGTGGCTCTGGTGTAACCAGCAGGTGATTCCGGAGTGTACGGCAAGTGGTTCTGGCCTAGCTGGCTGGTGATTTTGGGGTGTCCAGCAGGTGGCTCCAGCGAGTCGAGCAAGTTGTTCCGGTGTGCTCAGCAGGTGGTTCAGGCAGGTCCGGCAGGTGTTTCTGGTCTGTCCAGTACGTGGTGCCGGCATGTCCGGCACGTGCTTCCAGTATGTTTGAGAGGTGGTTCCTACCTTCCCGGCGGGAGATTCCGGAGCGTCCGCCATGTGATTCTGGCCTACCTGGCAGGGGATTTTGGCGTCTCTGGCTGGTGGTTCCGGCGAGTCGAAGAGGAGGTTCCGGCGTGCTCGGCAGGTGCATCCGGTGTCTCTGGCACGTCATTCTGGCACGCTCGAGAGGTGGTTCCGGCATGCCTGACAGGTGATTCCGGAGTGTCCGACAAGGGGTTCTGGCACGTCTGAGAGGTGGTTCCGGCATACCCTGCAGGTGATTCTGGCTTGTCTGCCGAGTGGTGCTGGCGTAGCCATCAGGTGATTTTGGCGTGTCCAGCAGGTGGCTCCAGCGAGTAGAGCAGGTTGTTCCAGCGTACTCAGCAGGTGGTTCAGGCGGGTCTGGCAGGTGGTTCCGGTCTCTCTAGTAGGTGGTTCCGGCGTGTCCGGCACGTGCTTCTGGCACGTCTGAGAGCTGGTTCCGGCATGCCCGGCGGGTGATTCCATAGAGTCCGCCACGTGGTTCTGGCCTAGCTGACAGGTGATTTTGGCGTCCCCGGCAGGTGGTTACAGCGAGTTGAGCAGGAGGTTCCGGCATGCTCGGCAGTTGCATCCGGTGTCTCTGGCACGTGGTTCTGGCACGTCTGACATTTGGTTGCATCATGTCTGGCAGGTGATTCCGGAGTGTCCGGCAAGAGGTTCTGGTGTAGCCGGCAGGTGATTTTGGCATGTCCGGCAGGTGTTTCTGGCGAGCTGTTCAGGTGGTTCCGGTGTTCTTGGCAGGTGATTCTGGCGTGTCCAGCAGGTGGTTCCGGTCTGTCCGGTAATGGGTTCCGTCATGTGCCGCACGTGGTTCTGGCACGTCTGAGAGGTGGTTCCCGCATGCCCGGCAGGTGCTCCAGGAGAGTCCTACAAGTGGTTCTGGCCTAGCCCGCAGGTGATTTTGGCGTGTCCGGCAGGTGGTTCCGGCATGCTCGGCAGGTGGTTCAGGCATGTCTGGTAGGTGGTTCCGGTCTGTCCGCGAGGTGGTTCCGGCGTGTCAGGCACGTGGTTCCGGCATGTGTGACAGGTGGTTCTGGCATGTCCGGCAGGTGATTCTGGATTGTCCACCAAGTGGCTCTGGTGTAACCAGCAGGTGATTCCGGAGTGTACGGCAAGTGGTTCTGGCCTAGCTGGCTGGTGATTTTGGGGTGTCCAGCAGGTGGCTCCAGCGAGTCGAGCAAGTTGTTCCGGTGTGCTCAGCAGGTGGTTCAGGCAGGTCCGGCAGGTGTTTCTGGTCTGTCCAGTACGTGGTGCCGGCATGTCCGGCACGTGCTTCCAGTATGTTTGAGAGGTGGTTCCTACCTTCCCGGCGGGAGATTCCGGAGCGTCCGCCATGTGATTCTGGCCTACCTGGCAGGGGATTTTGGCGTCTCTGGCTGGTGGTTCCGGCGAGTCGAAGAGGAGGTTCCGGCGTGCTCGGCAGGTGCATCCGGTGTCTCTGGCACGTCATTCTGGCACGTTCGAGAGGTGGTTCCGGCATGCCTGACAGGTGATTCCGGAGTGTCCGACAAGGGGTTCTGGCACGTCTGAGAGGTGGTTCCGGCATACCCTGCAGGTGATTCTGGCTTGTCTGCCGAGTGGTGCTGGCGTAGCCATCAGGTGATTTTGGCGTGTCCAGCAGGTGGCTCCAGCGAGTAGAGCAGGTTGTTCCAGCGTACTCAGCAGGTGGTTCAGGCGGGTCTGGCAGGTGGTTCCGGTCTCTCTAGTAGGTGGTTCCGGCGTGTCCGGCACGTGCTTCTGGCACGTCTGAGAGCTGGTTCCGGCATGCCCGGCGGGTGATTCCATAGAGTCCGCCACGTGGTTCTGGCCTAGCTGACAGGTGATTTTGGCGTCCCCGGCAGGTGGTTACAGCGAGTTGAGCAGGAGGTTCCGGCATGCTCGGCAGTTGCATCCGGTGTCTCTGGCACGTGGTTCTGGCACGTCTGACATTTGGTTGCATCATGTCTGGCAGGTGATTCCGGAGTGTCCGGCAAGAGGTTCTGGTGTAGCCGGCAGGTGATTTTGGCATGTCCGGCAGGTGTTTCTGGCGAGCTGTTCAGGTGGTTCCGGTGTTCTTGGCAGGTGATTCTGGCGTGTCCAGCAGGTGGTTCCGGTCTGTCCGGTAATGGGTTCCGTCATGTGCCGCACGTGGTTCTGGGACGTCTGAGAGGTGGTTCCCGCATGCCCGGCAGGTGCTCCAGGAGAGTCCTACAAGTGGTTCTGGCCTAGCCCGCAGGTGATTTTGGCGTGTCCGGCAGGTGGTTCCGGCATGCTCGGCAGGTGGTTCAGGCATGTCTGGTAGGTGGTTCCGGTCTGTCCGCGAGGTGGTTCCGGCGTGTCAGGCACGTGGTTCCGGCATGTGTGACAGGTGGTTCTGGCATGTCCGGCAGGTGATTCTGGATTGTCCACCAAGTGGCTCTGGTGTAACCAGCAGGTGATTCCGGAGTGTACGGCAAGTGGTTCTGGCCTAGCTGGCTGGTGATTTTGGGGTGTCCAGCAGGTGGCTCCAGCGAGTCGAGCAAGTTGTTCCGGTGTGCTCAGCAGGTGGTTCAGGCAGGTCCGGCAGGTGTTTCTGGTCTGTCCAGTACGTGGTGCCGGCATGTCCGGCACGTGCTTCCAGTATGTTTGAGAGGTGGTTCCTACCTTCCCGGCGGGAGATTCCGGAGCGTCCGCCATGTGATTCTGGCCTACCTGGCAGGGGATTTTGGCGTCTCTGGCTGGTGGTTCCGGCGAGTCGAAGAGGAGGTTCCGGCGTGCTCGGCAGGTGCATCCGGTGTCTCTGGCACGTCATTCTGGCACGCTCGAGAGGTGGTTCCGGCATGCCTGACAGGTGATTCCGGAGTGTCCGACAAGGGGTTCTGGCACGTCTGAGAGGTGGTTCCGGCATACCCTGCAGGTGATTCTGGCTTGTCTGCCGAGTGGTGCTGGCGTAGCCATCAGGTGATTTTGGCGTGTCCAGCAGGTGGCTCCAGCGAGTAGAGCAGGTTGTTCCAGCGTACTCAGCAGGTGGTTCAGGCGGGTCTGGCAGGTGGTTCCGGTCTCTCTAGTAGGTGGTTCCGGCGTGTCCGGCACGTGCTTCTGGCACGTCTGAGAGCTGGTTCCGGCATGCCCGGCGGGTGATTCCATAGAGTCCGCCACGTGGTTCTGGCCTAGCTGACAGGTGATTTTGGCGTCCCCGGCAGGTGGTTACAGCGAGTTGAGCAGGAGGTTCCGGCATGCTCGGCAGTTGCATCCGGTGTCTCTGGCACGTGGTTCTGGCACGTCTGACATTTGGTTGCATCATGTCTGGCAGGTGATTCCGGAGTGTCCGGCAAGAGGTTCTGGTGTAGCCGGCAGGTGATTTTGGCATGTCCGGCAGGTGTTTCTGGCGAGCTGTTCAGGTGGTTCCGGTGTTCTTGGCAGGTGATTCTGGCGTGTCCAGCAGGTGGTTCCGGTCTGTCCGGTAATGGGTTCCGTCATGTGCCGCACGTGGTTCTGGCACGTCTGAGAGGTGGTTCCCGCATGCCCGGCAGGTGCTCCAGGAGAGTCCTACAAGTGGTTCTGGCCTAGCCCGCAGGTGATTTTGGCGTGTCCGGCAGGTGGTTCCGGCATGCTCGGCAGGTGGTTCAGGCATGTCTGGTAGGTGGTTCCGGTCTGTCCGCGAGGTGGTTCCGGCGTGTCAGGCACGTGGTTCCGGCATGTGTGACAGGTGGTTCTGGCATGTCCGGCAGGTGATTCTGGATTGTCCACCAAGTGGCTCTGGTGTAACCAGCAGGTGATTCCGGAGTGTACGGCAAGTGGTTCTGGCATAGCTGGCTGGTGATTTTGGGGTGTCCAGCAGGTGGCTCCAGCGAGTCGAGCAAGTTGTTCCGGTGTGCTCAGCAGGTGGTTCAGGCAGGTCCGGCAGGTGTTTCTGGTCTGTCCAGTACGTGGTGCCGGCATGTCCGGCACGTGCTTCCAGTATGTTTGAGAGGTGGTTCCTACCTTCCCGGCGGGAGATTCCGGAGCGTCCGCCATGTGATTCTGGCCTACCTGGCAGGGGATTTTGGCGTCTCTGGCTGGTGGTTCCGGCGAGTCGAAGAGGAGGTTCCGGCGTGCTCGGCAGGTGCATCCGGTGTCTCTGGCACGTCATTCTGGCACGCTCGAGAGGTGGTTCCGGCATGCCTGACAGGTGATTCCGGAGTGTCCGACAAGGGGTTCTGGCACGTCTGAGAGGTGGTTCCGGCATACCCTGCAGGTGATTCTGGCTTGTCTGCCGAGTGGTGCTGGCGTAGCCATCAGGTGATTTTGGCGTGTCCAGCAGGTGGCTCCAGCGAGTAGAGCAGGTTGTTCCAGCGTACTCAGCAGGTGGTTCAGGCGGGTCTGGCAGGTGGTTCCGGTCTCTCTAGTAGGTGGTTCCGGCGTGTCCGGCACGTGCTTCTGGCACGTCTGAGAGCTGGTTCCGGCATGCCCGGCGGGTGATTCCATAGAGTCCGCCACGTGGTTCTGGCCTAGCTGACAGGTGATTTTGGCGTCCCCGGCAGGTGGTTACAGCGAGTTGAGCAGGAGGTTCCGGCATGCTCGGCAGTTGCATCCGGTGTCTCTGGCACGTGGTTCTGGCACGTCTGACATTTGGTTGCATCATGTCTGGCAGGTGATTCCGGAGTGTCCGGCAAGAGGTTCTGGTGTAGCCGGCAGGTGATTTTGGCATGTCCGGCAGGTGTTTCTGGCGAGCTGTTCAGGTGGTTCCGGTGTTCTTGGCAGGTGATTCTGGCGTGTCCAGCAGGTGGTTCCGGTCTGTCCGGTAATGGGTTCCGTCATGTGCCGCACGTGGTTCTGGCACGTCTGAGAGGTGGTTCCCGCATGCCCGGCAGGTGCTCCAGGAGAGTCCTACAAGTGGTTCTGGCCTAGCCCGCAGGTGATTTTGGCGTGTCCGGCAGGTGGTTCCGGCATGCTCGGCAGGTGGTTCAGGCATGTCTGGTAGGTGGTTCCGGTCTGTCCGCGAGGTGGTTCCGGCGTGTCAGGCACGTGGTTCCGGCATGTGTGACAGGTGGTTCTGGCATGTCCGGCAGGTGATTCTGGATTGTCCACCAAGTGGCTCTGGTGTAACCAGCAGGTGATTCCGGAGTGTACGGCAAGTGGTTCTGGCCTAGCTGGCTGGTGATTTTGGGGTGTCCAGCAGGTGGCTCCAGCGAGTCGAGCAAGTTGTTCCGGTGTGCTCAGCAGGTGGTTCAGGCAGGTCCGGCAGGTGTTTCTGGTCTGTCCAGTACGTGGTGCCGGCATGTCCGGCACGTGCTTCCAGTATGTTTGAGAGGTGGTTCCTACCTTCCCGGCGGGAGATTCCGGAGCGTCCGCCATGTGATTCTGGCCTACCTGGCAGGGGATTTTGGCGTCTCTGGCTGGTGGTTCCGGCGAGTCGAAGAGGAGGTTCCGGCGTGCTCGGCAGGTGCATCCGGTGTCTCTGGCACGTCATTCTGGCACGTTCGAGAGGTGGTTCCGGCATGCCTGACAGGTGATTCCGGAGTGTCCGACAAGGGGTTCTGGCACGTCTGAGAGGTGGTTCCGGCATACCCTGCAGGTGATTCTGGCTTGTCTGCCGAGTGGTGCTGGCGTAGCCATCAGGTGATTTTGGCGTGTCCAGCAGGTGGCTCCAGCGAGTAGAGCAGGTTGTTCCAGCGTACTCAGCAGGTGGTTCAGGCGGGTCTGGCAGGTGGTTCCGGTCTCTCTAGTAGGTGGTTCCGGCGTGTCCGGCACGTGCTTCTGGCACGTCTGAGAGCTGGTTCCGGCATGCCCGGCGGGTGATTCCATAGAGTCCGCCACGTGGTTCTGGCCTAGCTGACAGGTGATTTTGGCGTCCCCGGCAGGTGGTTACAGCGAGTTGAGCAGGAGGTTCCGGCATGCTCGGCAGTTGCATCCGGTGTCTCTGGCACGTGGTTCTGGCACGTCTGACATTTGGTTGCATCATGTCTGGCAGGTGATTCCGGAGTGTCCGGCAAGAGGTTCTGGTGTAGCCGGCAGGTGATTTTGGCATGTCCGGCAGGTGTTTCTGGCGAGCTGTTCAGGTGGTTCCGGTGTTCTTGGCAGGTGATTCTGGCGTGTCCAGCAGGTGGTTCCGGTCTGTCCGGTAATGGGTTCCGTCATGTGCCGCACGTGGTTCTGGCACGTCTGAGAGGTGGTTCCCGCATGCCCGGCAGGTGCTCCAGGAGAGTCCTACAAGTGGTTCTGGCCTAGCCCGCAGGTGATTTTGGCGTGTCCGGCAGGTGGTTCCGGCATGCTCGGCAGGTGGTTCAGGCATGTCTGGTAGGTGGTTCCGGTCTGTCCGCGAGGTGGTTCCGGCGTGTCAGGCACGTGGTTCCGGCATGTGTGACAGGTGGTTCTGGCATGTCCGGCAGGTGATTCTGGATTGTCCACCAAGTGGCTCTGGTGTAACCAGCAGGTGATTCCGGAGTGTACGGCAAGTGGTTCTGGCCTAGCTGGCTGGTGATTTTGGGGTGTCCAGCAGGTGGCTCCAGCGAGTCGAGCAAGTTGTTCCGGTGTGCTCAGCAGGTGGTTCAGGCAGGTCCGGCAGGTGTTTCTGGTCTGTCCAGTACGTGGTGCCGGCATGTCCGGCACGTGCTTCCAGTATGTTTGAGAGGTGGTTCCTACCTTCCCGGCGGGAGATTCCGGAGCGTCCGCCATGTGATTCTGGCCTACCTGGCAGGGGATTTTGGCGTCTCTGGCTGGTGGTTCCGGCGAGTCGAAGAGGAGGTTCCGGCGTGCTCGGCAGGTGCATCCGGTGTCTCTGGCACGTCATTCTGGCACGTTCGAGAGGTGGTTCCGGCATGCCTGACAGGTGATTCCGGAGTGTCCGACAAGGGGTTCTGGCACGTCTGAGAGGTGGTTCCGGCATACCCTGCAGGTGATTCTGGCTTGTCTGCCGAGTGGTGCTGGCGTAGCCATCAGGTGATTTTGGCGTGTCCAGCAGGTGGCTCCAGCGAGTAGAGCAGGTTGTTCCAGCGTACTCAGCAGGTGGTTCAGGCGGGTCTGGCAGGTGGTTCCGGTCTCTCTAGTAGGTGGTTCCGGCGTGTCCGGCACGTGCTTCTGGCACGTCTGAGAGCTGGTTCCGGCATGCCCGGCGGGTGATTCCATAGAGTCCGCCACGTGGTTCTGGCCTAGCTGACAGGTGATTTTGGCGTCCCCGGCAGGTGGTTACAGCGAGTTGAGCAGGAGGTTCCGGCATGCTCGGCAGTTGCATCCGGTGTCTCTGGCACGTGGTTCTGGCACGTCTGACATTTGGTTGCATCATGTCTGGCAGGTGATTCCGGAGTGTCCGGCAAGAGGTTCTGGTGTAGCCGGCAGGTGATTTTGGCATGTCCGGCAGGTGTTTCTGGCGAGCTGTTCAGGTGGTTCCGGTGTTCTTGGCAGGTGATTCTGGCGTGTCCAGCAGGTGGTTCCGGTCTGTCCGGTAATGGGTTCCGTCATGTGCCGCACGTGGTTCTGGCACGTCTGAGAGGTGGTTCCCGCATGCCCGGCAGGTGCTCCAGGAGAGTCCTACAAGTGGTTCTGGCCTAGCCCGCAGGTGATTTTGGCGTGTCCGGCAGGTGGTTCCGGCATGCTCGGCAGGTGGTTCAGGCATGTCTGGTAGGTGGTTCCGGTCTGTCCGCGAGGTGGTTCCGGCGTGTCAGGCACGTGGTTCCGGCATGTGTGACAGGTGGTTCTGGCATGTCCGGCAGGTGATTCTGGATTGTCCACCAAGTGGCTCTGGTGTAACCAGCAGGTGATTCCGGAGTGTACGGCAAGTGGTTCTGGCATAGCTGGCTGGTGATTTTGGGGTGTCCAGCAGGTGGCTCCAGCGAGTCGAGCAAGTTGTTCCGGTGTGCTCAGCAGGTGGTTCAGGCAGGTCCGGCAGGTGTTTCTGGTCTGTCCAGTACGTGGTGCCGGCATGTCCGGCACGTGCTTCCAGTATGTTTGAGAGGTGGTTCCTACCTTCCCGGCGGGAGATTCCGGAGCGTCCGCCATGTGATTCTGGCCTACCTGGCAGGGGATTTTGGCGTCTCTGGCTGGTGGTTCCGGCGAGTCGAAGAGGAGGTTCCGGCGTGCTCGGCAGGTGCATCCGGTGTCTCTGGCACGTCATTCTGGCACGTTCGAGAGGTGGTTCCGGCATGCCTGACAGGTGATTCCGGAGTGTCCGACAAGGGGTTCTGGCACGTCTGAGAGGTGGTTCCGGCATACCCTGCAGGTGATTCTGGCTTGTCTGCCGAGTGGTGCTGGCGTAGCCATCAGGTGATTTTGGCGTGTCCAGCAGGTGGCTCCAGCGAGTAGAGCAGGTTGTTCCAGCGTACTCAGCAGGTGGTTCAGGCGGGTCTGGCAGGTGGTTCCGGTCTCTCTAGTAGGTGGTTCCGGCGTGTCCGGCACGTGCTTCTGGCACGTCTGAGAGCTGGTTCCGGCATGCCCGGCGGGTGATTCCATAGAGTCCGCCACGTGGTTCTGGCCTAGCTGACAGGTGATTTTGGCGTCCCCGGCAGGTGGTTACAGCGAGTTGAGCAGGAGGTTCCGGCATGCTCGGCAGTTGCATCCGGTGTCTCTGGCACGTGGTTCTGGCACGTCTGACATTTGGTTGCATCATGTCTGGCAGGTGATTCCGGAGTGTCCGGCAAGAGGTTCTGGTGTAGCCGGCAGGTGATTTTGGCATGTCCGGCAGGTGTTTCTGGCGAGCTGTTCAGGTGGTTCCGGTGTTCTTGGCAGGTGATTCTGGCGTGTCCAGCAGGTGGTTCCGGTCTGTCCGGTAATGGGTTCCGTCATGTGCCGCACGTGGTTCTGGCACGTCTGAGAGGTGGTTCCCGCATGCCCGGCAGGTGCTCCAGGAGAGTCCTACAAGTGGTTCTGGCCTAGCCCGCAGGTGATTTTGGCGTGTCCGGCAGGTGGTTCCGGCATGCTCGGCAGGTGGTTCAGGCATGTCTGGTAGGTGGTTCCGGTCTGTCCGCGAGGTGGTTCCGGCGTGTCAGGCACGTGGTTCCGGCATGTGTGACAGGTGGTTCTGGCATGTCCGGCAGGTGATTCTGGATTGTCCACCAAGTGGCTCTGGTGTAACCAGCAGGTGATTCCGGAGTGTACGGCAAGTGGTTCTGGCCTAGCTGGCTGGTGATTTTGGGGTGTCCAGCAGGTGGCTCCAGCGAGTCGAGCAAGTTGTTCCGGTGTGCTCAGCAGGTGGTTCAGGCAGGTCCGGCAGGTGTTTCTGGTCTGTCCAGTACGTGGTGCCGGCATGTCCGGCACGTGCTTCCAGTATGTTTGAGAGGTGGTTCCTACCTTCCCGGCGGGAGATTCCGGAGCGTCCGCCATGTGATTCTGGCCTACCTGGCAGGGGATTTTGGCGTCTCTGGCTGGTGGTTCCGGCGAGTCGAAGAGGAGGTTCCGGCGTGCTCGGCAGGTGCATCCGGTGTCTCTGGCACGTCATTCTGGCACGTTCGAGAGGTGGTTCCGGCATGCCTGACAGGTGATTCCGGAGTGTCCGACAAGGGGTTCTGGCACGTCTGAGAGGTGGTTCCGGCATACCCTGCAGGTGATTCTGGCTTGTCTGCCGAGTGGTGCTGGCGTAGCCATCAGGTGATTTTGGCGTGTCCAGCAGGTGGCTCCAGCGAGTAGAGCAGGTTGTTCCAGCGTACTCAGCAGGTGGTTCAGGCGGGTCTGGCAGGTGGTTCCGGTCTCTCTAGTAGGTGGTTCCGGCGTGTCCGGCACGTGCTTCTGGCACGTCTGAGAGCTGGTTCCGGCATGCCCGGCGGGTGATTCCATAGAGTCCGCCACGTGGTTCTGGCCTAGCTGACAGGTGATTTTGGCGTCCCCGGCAGGTGGTTACAGCGAGTTGAGCAGGAGGTTCCGGCATGCTCGGCAGTTGCATCCGGTGTCTCTGGCACGTGGTTCTGGCACGTCTGACATTTGGTTGCATCATGTCTGGCAGGTGATTCCGGAGTGTCCGGCAAGAGGTTCTGGTGTAGCCGGCAGGTGATTTTGGCATGTCCGGCAGGTGTTTCTGGCGAGCTGTTCAGGTGGTTCCGGTGTTCTTGGCAGGTGATTCTGGCGTGTCCAGCAGGTGGTTCCGGTCTGTCCGGTAATGGGTTCCGTCATGTGCCGCACGTGGTTCTGGCACGTCTGAGAGGTGGTTCCCGCATGCCCGGCAGGTGCTCCAGGAGAGTCCTACAAGTGGTTCTGGCCTAGCCCGCAGGTGATTTTGGCGTGTCCGGCAGGTGGTTCCGGCATGCTCGGCAGGTGGTTCAGGCATGTCTGGTAGGTGGTTCCGGTCTGTCCGCGAGGTGGTTCCGGCGTGTCAGGCACGTGGTTCCGGCATGTGTGACAGGTGGTTCTGGCATGTCCGGCAGGTGATTCTGGATTGTCCACCAAGTGGCTCTGGTGTAACCAGCAGGTGATTCCGGAGTGTACGGCAAGTGGTTCTGGCATAGCTGGCTGGTGATTTTGGGGTGTCCAGCAGGTGGCTCCAGCGAGTCGAGCAAGTTGTTCCGGTGTGCTCAGCAGGTGGTTCAGGCAGGTCCGGCAGGTGTTTCTGGTCTGTCCAGTACGTGGTGCCGGCATGTCCGGCACGTGCTTCCAGTATGTTTGAGAGGTGGTTCCTACCTTCCCGGCGGGAGATTCCGGAGCGTCCGCCATGTGATTCTGGCCTACCTGGCAGGGGATTTTGGCGTCTCTGGCTGGTGGTTCCGGCGAGTCGAAGAGGAGGTTCCGGCGTGCTCGGCAGGTGCATCCGGTGTCTCTGGCACGTCATTCTGGCACGTTCGAGAGGTGGTTCCGGCATGCCTGACAGGTGATTCCGGAGTGTCCGACAAGGGGTTCTGGCACGTCTGAGAGGTGGTTCCGGCATACCCTGCAGGTGATTCTGGCTTGTCTGCCGAGTGGTGCTGGCGTAGCCATCAGGTGATTTTGGCGTGTCCAGCAGGTGGCTCCAGCGAGTAGAGCAGGTTGTTCCAGCGTACTCAGCAGGTGGTTCAGGCGGGTCTGGCAGGTGGTTCCGGTCTCTCTAGTAGGTGGTTCCGGCGTGTCCGGCACGTGCTTCTGGCACGTCTGAGAGCTGGTTCCGGCATGCCCGGCGGGTGATTCCATAGAGTCCGCCACGTGGTTCTGGCCTAGCTGACAGGTGATTTTGGCGTCCCCGGCAGGTGGTTACAGCGAGTTGAGCAGGAGGTTCCGGCATGCTCGGCAGTTGCATCCGGTGTCTCTGGCACGTGGTTCTGGCACGTCTGACATTTGGTTGCATCATGTCTGGCAGGTGATTCCGGAGTGTCCGGCAAGAGGTTCTGGTGTAGCCGGCAGGTGATTTTGGCATGTCCGGCAGGTGTTTCTGGCGAGCTGTTCAGGTGGTTCCGGTGTTCTTGGCAGGTGATTCTGGCGTGTCCAGCAGGTGGTTCCGGTCTGTCCGGTAATGGGTTCCGTCATGTGCCGCACGTGGTTCTGGCACGTCTGAGAGGTGGTTCCCGCATGCCCGGCAGGTGCTCCAGGAGAGTCCTACAAGTGGTTCTGGCCTAGCCCGCAGGTGATTTTGGCGTGTCCGGCAGGTGGTTCCGGCATGCTCGGCAGGTGGTTCAGGCATGTCTGGTAGGTGGTTCCGGTCTGTCCGCGAGGTGGTTCCGGCGTGTCAGGCACGTGGTTCCGGCATGTGTGACAGGTGGTTCTGGCATGTCCGGCAGGTGATTCTGGATTGTCCACCAAGTGGCTCTGGTGTAACCAGCAGGTGATTCCGGAGTGTACGGCAAGTGGTTCTGGCCTAGCTGGCTGGTGATTTTGGGGTGTCCAGCAGGTGGCTCCAGCGAGTCGAGCAAGTTGTTCCGGTGTGCTCAGCAGGTGGTTCAGGCAGGTCCGGCAGGTGTTTCTGGTCTGTCCAGTACGTGGTGCCGGCATGTCCGGCACGTGCTTCCAGTATGTTTGAGAGGTGGTTCCTACCTTCCCGGCGGGAGATTCCGGAGCGTCCGCCATGTGATTCTGGCCTACCTGGCAGGGGATTTTGGCGTCTCTGGCTGGTGGTTCCGGCGAGTCGAAGAGGAGGTTCCGGCGTGCTCGGCAGGTGCATCCGGTGTCTCTGGCACGTCATTCTGGCACGTTCGAGAGGTGGTTCCGGCATGCCTGACAGGTGATTCCGGAGTGTCCGACAAGGGGTTCTGGCACGTCTGAGAGGTGGTTCCGGCATACCCTGCAGGTGATTCTGGCTTGTCTGCCGAGTGGTGCTGGCGTAGCCATCAGGTGATTTTGGCGTGTCCAGCAGGTGGCTCCAGCGAGTAGAGCAGGTTGTTCCAGCGTACTCAGCAGGTGGTTCAGGCGGGTCTGGCAGGTGGTTCCGGTCTCTCTAGTAGGTGGTTCCGGCGTGTCCGGCACGTGCTTCTGGCACGTCTGAGAGCTGGTTCCGGCATGCCCGGCGGGTGATTCCATAGAGTCCGCCACGTGGTTCTGGCCTAGCTGACAGGTGATTTTGGCGTCCCCGGCAGGTGGTTACAGCGAGTTGAGCAGGAGGTTCCGGCATGCTCGGCAGTTGCATCCGGTGTCTCTGGCACGTGGTTCTGGCACGTCTGACATTTGGTTGCATCATGTCTGGCAGGTGATTCCGGAGTGTCCGGCAAGAGGTTCTGGTGTAGCCGGCAGGTGATTTTGGCATGTCCGGCAGGTGTTTCTGGCGAGCTGTTCAGGTGGTTCCGGTGTTCTTGGCAGGTGATTCTGGCGTGTCCAGCAGGTGGTTCCGGTCTGTCCGGTAATGGGTTCCGTCATGTGCCGCACGTGGTTCTGGCACGTCTGAGAGGTGGTTCCCGCATGCCCGGCAGGTGCTCCAGGAGAGTCCTACAAGTGGTTCTGGCCTAGCCCGCAGGTGATTTTGGCGTGTCCGGCAGGTGGTTCCGGCATGCTCGGCAGGTGGTTCAGGCATGTCTGGTAGGTGGTTCCGGTCTGTCCGCGAGGTGGTTCCGGCGTGTCAGGCACGTGGTTCCGGCATGTGTGACAGGTGGTTCTGGCATGTCCGGCAGGTGATTCTGGATTGTCCACCAAGTGGCTCTGGTGTAACCAGCAGGTGATTCCGGAGTGTACGGCAAGTGGTTCTGGCCTAGCTGGCTGGTGATTTTGGGGTGTCCAGCAGGTGGCTCCAGCGAGTCGAGCAAGTTGTTCCGGTGTGCTCAGCAGGTGGTTCAGGCAGGTCCGGCAGGTGTTTCTGGTCTGTCCAGTACGTGGTGCCGGCATGTCCGGCACGTGCTTCCAGTATGTTTGAGAGGTGGTTCCTACCTTCCCGGCGGGAGATTCCGGAGCGTCCGCCATGTGATTCTGGCCTACCTGGCAGGGGATTTTGGCGTCTCTGGCTGGTGGTTCCGGCGAGTCGAAGAGGAGGTTCCGGCGTGCTCGGCAGGTGCATCCGGTGTCTCTGGCACGTCATTCTGGCACGCTCGAGAGGTGGTTCCGGCATGCCTGACAGGTGATTCCGGAGTGTCCGACAAGGGGTTCTGGCACGTCTGAGAGGTGGTTCCGGCATACCCTGCAGGTGATTCTGGCTTGTCTGCCGAGTGGTGCTGGCGTAGCCATCAGGTGATTTTGGCGTGTCCAGCAGGTGGCTCCAGCGAGTAGAGCAGGTTGTTCCAGCGTACTCAGCAGGTGGTTCAGGCGGGTCTGGCAGGTGGTTCCGGTCTCTCTAGTAGGTGGTTCCGGCGTGTCCGGCACGTGCTTCTGGCACGTCTGAGAGCTGGTTCCGGCATGCCCGGCGGGTGATTCCATAGAGTCCGCCACGTGGTTCTGGCCTAGCTGACAGGTGATTTTGGCGTCCCCGGCAGGTGGTTACAGCGAGTTGAGCAGGAGGTTCCGGCATGCTCGGCAGTTGCATCCGGTGTCTCTGGCACGTGGTTCTGGCACGTCTGACATTTGGTTGCATCATGTCTGGCAGGTGATTCCGGAGTGTCCGGCAAGAGGTTCTGGTGTAGCCGGCAGGTGATTTTGGCATGTCCGGCAGGTGTTTCTGGCGAGCTGTTCAGGTGGTTCCGGTGTTCTTGGCAGGTGATTCTGGCGTGTCCAGCAGGTGGTTCCGGTCTGTCCGGTAATGGGTTCCGTCATGTGCCGCACGTGGTTCTGGCACGTCTGAGAGGTGGTTCCCGCATGCCCGGCAGGTGCTCCAGGAGAGTCCTACAAGTGGTTCTGGCCTAGCCCGCAGGTGATTTTGGCGTGTCCGGCAGGTGGTTCCGGCATGCTCGGCAGGTGGTTCAGGCATGTCTGGTAGGTGGTTCCGGTCTGTCCGCGAGGTGGTTCCGGCGTGTCAGGCACGTGGTTCCGGCATGTGTGACAGGTGGTTCTGGCATGTCCGGCAGGTGATTCTGGATTGTCCACCAAGTGGCTCTGGTGTAACCAGCAGGTGATTCCGGAGTGTACGGCAAGTGGTTCTGGCCTAGCTGGCTGGTGATTTTGGGGTGTCCAGCAGGTGGCTCCAGCGAGTCGAGCAAGTTGTTCCGGTGTGCTCAGCAGGTGGTTCAGGCAGGTCCGGCAGGTGTTTCTGGTCTGTCCAGTACGTGGTGCCGGCATGTCCGGCACGTGCTTCCAGTATGTTTGAGAGGTGGTTCCTACCTTCCCGGCGGGAGATTCCGGAGCGTCCGCCATGTGATTCTGGCCTACCTGGCAGGGGATTTTGGCGTCTCTGGCTGGTGGTTCCGGCGAGTCGAAGAGGAGGTTCCGGCGTGCTCGGCAGGTGCATCCGGTGTCTCTGGCACGTCATTCTGGCACGCTCGAGAGGTGGTTCCGGCATGCCTGACAGGTGATTCCGGAGTGTCCGACAAGGGGTTCTGGCACGTCTGAGAGGTGGTTCCGGCATACCCTGCAGGTGATTCTGGCTTGTCTGCCGAGTGGTGCTGGCGTAGCCATCAGGTGATTTTGGCGTGTCCAGCAGGTGGCTCCAGCGAGTAGAGCAGGTTGTTCCAGCGTACTCAGCAGGTGGTTCAGGCGGGTCTGGCAGGTGGTTCCGGTCTCTCTAGTAGGTGGTTCCGGCGTGTCCGGCACGTGCTTCTGGCACGTCTGAGAGCTGGTTCCGGCATGCCCGGCGGGTGATTCCATAGAGTCCGCCACGTGGTTCTGGCCTAGCTGACAGGTGATTTTGGCGTCCCCGGCAGGTGGTTACAGCGAGTTGAGCAGGAGGTTCCGGCATGCTCGGCAGTTGCATCCGGTGTCTCTGGCACGTGGTTCTGGCACGTCTGACATTTGGTTGCATCATGTCTGGCAGGTGATTCCGGAGTGTCCGGCAAGAGGTTCTGGTGTAGCCGGCAGGTGATTTTGGCATGTCCGGCAGGTGTTTCTGGCGAGCTGTTCAGGTGGTTCCGGTGTTCTTGGCAGGTGATTCTGGCGTGTCCAGCAGGTGGTTCCGGTCTGTCCGGTAATGGGTTCCGTCATGTGCCGCACGTGGTTCTGGCACGTCTGAGAGGTGGTTCCCGCATGCCCGGCAGGTGCTCCAGGAGAGTCCTACAAGTGGTTCTGGCCTAGCCCGCAGGTGATTTTGGCGTGTCCGGCAGGTGGTTCCGGCATGCTCGGCAGGTGGTTCAGGCATGTCTGGTAGGTGGTTCCGGTCTGTCCGCGAGGTGGTTCCGGCGTGTCAGGCACGTGGTTCCGGCATGTGTGACAGGTGGTTCTGGCATGTCCGGCAGGTGATTCTGGATTGTCCACCAAGTGGCTCTGGTGTAACCAGCAGGTGATTCCGGAGTGTACGGCAAGTGGTTCTGGCCTAGCTGGCTGGTGATTTTGGGGTGTCCAGCAGGTGGCTCCAGCGAGTCGAGCAAGTTGTTCCGGTGTGCTCAGCAGGTGGTTCAGGCAGGTCCGGCAGGTGTTTCTGGTCTGTCCAGTACGTGGTGCCGGCATGTCCGGCACGTGCTTCCAGTATGTTTGAGAGGTGGTTCCTACCTTCCCGGCGGGAGATTCCGGAGCGTCCGCCATGTGATTCTGGCCTACCTGGCAGGGGATTTTGGCGTCTCTGGCTGGTGGTTCCGGCGAGTCGAAGAGGAGGTTCCGGCGTGCTCGGCAGGTGCATCCGGTGTCTCTGGCACGTCATTCTGGCACGTTCGAGAGGTGGTTCCGGCATGCCTGACAGGTGATTCCGGAGTGTCCGACAAGGGGTTCTGGCACGTCTGAGAGGTGGTTCCGGCATACCCTGCAGGTGATTCTGGCTTGTCTGCCGAGTGGTGCTGGCGTAGCCATCAGGTGATTTTGGCGTGTCCAGCAGGTGGCTCCAGCGAGTAGAGCAGGTTGTTCCAGCGTACTCAGCAGGTGGTTCAGGCGGGTCTGGCAGGTGGTTCCGGTCTCTCTAGTAGGTGGTTCCGGCGTGTCCGGCACGTGCTTCTGGCACGTCTGAGAGCTGGTTCCGGCATGCCCGGCGGGTGATTCCATAGAGTCCGCCACGTGGTTCTGGCCTAGCTGACAGGTGATTTTGGCGTCCCCGGCAGGTGGTTACAGCGAGTTGAGCAGGAGGTTCCGGCATGCTCGGCAGTTGCATCCGGTGTCTCTGGCACGTGGTTCTGGCACGTCTGACATTTGGTTGCATCATGTCTGGCAGGTGATTCCGGAGTGTCCGGCAAGAGGTTCTGGTGTAGCCGGCAGGTGATTTTGGCATGTCCGGCAGGTGTTTCTGGCGAGCTGTTCAGGTGGTTCCGGTGTTCTTGGCAGGTGATTCTGGCGTGTCCAGCAGGTGGTTCCGGTCTGTCCGGTAATGGGTTCCGTCATGTGCCGCACGTGGTTCTGGCACGTCTGAGAGGTGGTTCCCGCATGCCCGGCAGGTGCTCCAGGAGAGTCCTACAAGTGGTTCTGGCCTAGCCCGCAGGTGATTTTGGCGTGTCCGGCAGGTGGTTCCGGCATGCTCGGCAGGTGGTTCAGGCATGTCTGGTAGGTGGTTCCGGTCTGTCCGCGAGGTGGTTCCGGCGTGTCAGGCACGTGGTTCCGGCATGTGTGACAGGTGGTTCTGGCATGTCCGGCAGGTGATTCTGGATTGTCCACCAAGTGGCTCTGGTGTAACCAGCAGGTGATTCCGGAGTGTACGGCAAGTGGTTCTGGCCTAGCTGGCTGGTGATTTTGGGGTGTCCAGCAGGTGGCTCCAGCGAGTCGAGCAAGTTGTTCCGGTGTGCTCAGCAGGTGGTTCAGGCAGGTCCGGCAGGTGTTTCTGGTCTGTCCAGTACGTGGTGCCGGCATGTCCGGCACGTGCTTCCAGTATGTTTGAGAGGTGGTTCCTACCTTCCCGGCGGGAGATTCCGGAGCGTCCGCCATGTGATTCTGGCCTACCTGGCAGGGGATTTTGGCGTCTCTGGCTGGTGGTTCCGGCGAGTCGAAGAGGAGGTTCCGGCGTGCTCGGCAGGTGCATCCGGTGTCTCTGGCACGTCATTCTGGCACGCTCGAGAGGTGGTTCCGGCATGCCTGACAGGTGATTCCGGAGTGTCCGACAAGGGGTTCTGGCACGTCTGAGAGGTGGTTCCGGCATACCCTGCAGGTGATTCTGGCTTGTCTGCCGAGTGGTGCTGGCGTAGCCATCAGGTGATTTTGGCGTGTCCAGCAGGTGGCTCCAGCGAGTAGAGCAGGTTGTTCCAGCGTACTCAGCAGGTGGTTCAGGCGGGTCTGGCAGGTGGTTCCGGTCTCTCTAGTAGGTGGTTCCGGCGTGTCCGGCACGTGCTTCTGGCACGTCTGAGAGCTGGTTCCGGCATGCCCGGCGGGTGATTCCATAGAGTCCGCCACGTGGTTCTGGCCTAGCTGACAGGTGATTTTGGCGTCCCCGGCAGGTGGTTACAGCGAGTTGAGCAGGAGGTTCCGGCATGCTCGGCAGTTGCATCCGGTGTCTCTGGCACGTGGTTCTGGCACGTCTGACATTTGGTTGCATCATGTCTGGCAGGTGATTCCGGAGTGTCCGGCAAGAGGTTCTGGTGTAGCCGGCAGGTGATTTTGGCATGTCCGGCAGGTGTTTCTGGCGAGCTGTTCAGGTGGTTCCGGTGTTCTTGGCAGGTGATTCTGGCGTGTCCAGCAGGTGGTTCCGGTCTGTCCGGTAATGGGTTCCGTCATGTGCCGCACGTGGTTCTGGCACGTCTGAGAGGTGGTTCCCGCATGCCCGGCAGGTGCTCCAGGAGAGTCCTACAAGTGGTTCTGGCCTAGCCCGCAGGTGATTTTGGCGTGTCCGGCAGGTGGTTCCGGCATGCTCGGCAGGTGGTTCAGGCATGTCTGGTAGGTGGTTCCGGTCTGTCCGCGAGGTGGTTCCGGCGTGTCAGGCACGTGGTTCCGGCATGTGTGACAGGTGGTTCTGGCATGTCCGGCAGGTGATTCTGGATTGTCCACCAAGTGGCTCTGGTGTAACCAGCAGGTGATTCCGGAGTGTACGGCAAGTGGTTCTGGCCTAGCTGGCTGGTGATTTTGGGGTGTCCAGCAGGTGGCTCCAGCGAGTCGAGCAAGTTGTTCCGGTGTGCTCAGCAGGTGGTTCAGGCAGGTCCGGCAGGTGTTTCTGGTCTGTCCAGTACGTGGTGCCGGCATGTCCGGCACGTGCTTCCAGTATGTTTGAGAGGTGGTTCCTACCTTCCCGGCGGGAGATTCCGGAGCGTCCGCCATGTGATTCTGGCCTACCTGGCAGGGGATTTTGGCGTCTCTGGCTGGTGGTTCCGGCGAGTCGAAGAGGAGGTTCCGGCGTGCTCGGCAGGTGCATCCGGTGTCTCTGGCACGTCATTCTGGCACGTTCGAGAGGTGGTTCCGGCATGCCTGACAGGTGATTCCGGAGTGTCCGACAAGGGGTTCTGGCACGTCTGAGAGGTGGTTCCGGCATACCCTGCAGGTGATTCTGGCTTGTCTGCCGAGTGGTGCTGGCGTAGCCATCAGGTGATTTTGGCGTGTCCAGCAGGTGGCTCCAGCGAGTAGAGCAGGTTGTTCCAGCGTACTCAGCAGGTGGTTCAGGCGGGTCTGGCAGGTGGTTCCGGTCTCTCTAGTAGGTGGTTCCGGCGTGTCCGGCACGTGCTTCTGGCACGTCTGAGAGCTGGTTCCGGCATGCCCGGCGGGTGATTCCATAGAGTCCGCCACGTGGTTCTGGCCTAGCTGACAGGTGATTTTGGCGTCCCCGGCAGGTGGTTACAGCGAGTTGAGCAGGAGGTTCCGGCATGCTCGGCAGTTGCATCCGGTGTCTCTGGCACGTGGTTCTGGCACGTCTGACATTTGGTTGCATCATGTCTGGCAGGTGATTCCGGAGTGTCCGGCAAGAGGTTCTGGTGTAGCCGGCAGGTGATTTTGGCATGTCCGGCAGGTGTTTCTGGCGAGCTGTTCAGGTGGTTCCGGTGTTCTTGGCAGGTGATTCTGGCGTGTCCAGCAGGTGGTTCCGGTCTGTCCGGTAATGGGTTCCGTCATGTGCCGCACGTGGTTCTGGCACGTCTGAGAGGTGGTTCCCGCATGCCCGGCAGGTGCTCCAGGAGAGTCCTACAAGTGGTTCTGGCCTAGCCCGCAGGTGATTTTGGCGTGTCCGGCAGGTGGTTCCGGCATGCTCGGCAGGTGGTTCAGGCATGTCTGGTAGGTGGTTCCGGTCTGTCCGCGAGGTGGTTCCGGCGTGTCAGGCACGTGGTTCCGGCATGTGTGACAGGTGGTTCTGGCATGTCCGGCAGGTGATTCTGGATTGTCCACCAAGTGGCTCTGGTGTAACCAGCAGGTGATTCCGGAGTGTACGGCAAGTGGTTCTGGCCTAGCTGGCTGGTGATTTTGGGGTGTCCAGCAGGTGGCTCCAGCGAGTCGAGCAAGTTGTTCCGGTGTGCTCAGCAGGTGGTTCAGGCAGGTCCGGCAGGTGTTTCTGGTCTGTCCAGTACGTGGTGCCGGCATGTCCGGCACGTGCTTCCAGTATGTTTGAGAGGTGGTTCCTACCTTCCCGGCGGGAGATTCCGGAGCGTCCGCCATGTGATTCTGGCCTACCTGGCAGGGGATTTTGGCGTCTCTGGCTGGTGGTTCCGGCGAGTCGAAGAGGAGGTTCCGGCGTGCTCGGCAGGTGCATCCGGTGTCTCTGGCACGTCATTCTGGCACGTTCGAGAGGTGGTTCCGGCATGCCTGACAGGTGATTCCGGAGTGTCCGACAAGGGGTTCTGGCACGTCTGAGAGGTGGTTCCGGCATACCCTGCAGGTGATTCTGGCTTGTCTGCCGAGTGGTGCTGGCGTAGCCATCAGGTGATTTTGGCGTGTCCAGCAGGTGGCTCCAGCGAGTAGAGCAGGTTGTTCCAGCGTACTCAGCAGGTGGTTCAGGCGGGTCTGGCAGGTGGTTCCGGTCTCTCTAGTAGGTGGTTCCGGCGTGTCCGGCACGTGCTTCTGGCACGTCTGAGAGCTGGTTCCGGCATGCCCGGCGGGTGATTCCATAGAGTCCGCCACGTGGTTCTGGCCTAGCTGACAGGTGATTTTGGCGTCCCCGGCAGGTGGTTACAGCGAGTTGAGCAGGAGGTTCCGGCATGCTCGGCAGTTGCATCCGGTGTCTCTGGCACGTGGTTCTGGCACGTCTGACATTTGGTTGCATCATGTCTGGCAGGTGATTCCGGAGTGTCCGGCAAGAGGTTCTGGTGTAGCCGGCAGGTGATTTTGGCATGTCCGGCAGGTGTTTCTGGCGAGCTGTTCAGGTGGTTCCGGTGTTCTTGGCAGGTGATTCTGGCGTGTCCAGCAGGTGGTTCCGGTCTGTCCGGTAATGGGTTCCGTCATGTGCCGCACGTGGTTCTGGCACGTCTGAGAGGTGGTTCCCGCATGCCCGGCAGGTGCTCCAGGAGAGTCCTACAAGTGGTTCTGGCCTAGCCCGCAGGTGATTTTGGCGTGTCCGGCAGGTGGTTCCGGCATGCTCGGCAGGTGGTTCAGGCATGTCTGGTAGGTGGTTCCGGTCTGTCCGCGAGGTGGTTCCGGCGTGTCAGGCACGTGGTTCCGGCATGTGTGACAGGTGGTTCTGGCATGTCCGGCAGGTGATTCTGGATTGTCCACCAAGTGGCTCTGGTGTAACCAGCAGGTGATTCCGGAGTGTACGGCAAGTGGTTCTGGCCTAGCTGGCTGGTGATTTTGGGGTGTCCAGCAGGTGGCTCCAGCGAGTCGAGCAAGTTGTTCCGGTGTGCTCAGCAGGTGGTTCAGGCAGGTCCGGCAGGTGTTTCTGGTCTGTCCAGTACGTGGTGCCGGCATGTCCGGCACGTGCTTCCAGTATGTTTGAGAGGTGGTTCCTACCTTCCCGGCGGGAGATTCCGGAGCGTCCGCCATGTGATTCTGGCCTACCTGGCAGGGGATTTTGGCGTCTCTGGCTGGTGGTTCCGGCGAGTCGAAGAGGAGGTTCCGGCGTGCTCGGCAGGTGCATCCGGTGTCTCTGGCACGTCATTCTGGCACGTTCGAGAGGTGGTTCCGGCATGCCTGACAGGTGATTCCGGAGTGTCCGACAAGGGGTTCTGGCACGTCTGAGAGGTGGTTCCGGCATACCCTGCAGGTGATTCTGGCTTGTCTGCCGAGTGGTGCTGGCGTAGCCATCAGGTGATTTTGGCGTGTCCAGCAGGTGGCTCCAGCGAGTAGAGCAGGTTGTTCCAGCGTACTCAGCAGGTGGTTCAGGCGGGTCTGGCAGGTGGTTCCGGTCTCTCTAGTAGGTGGTTCCGGCGTGTCCGGCACGTGCTTCTGGCACGTCTGAGAGCTGGTTCCGGCATGCCCGGCGGGTGATTCCATAGAGTCCGCCACGTGGTTCTGGCCTAGCTGACAGGTGATTTTGGCGTCCCCGGCAGGTGGTTACAGCGAGTTGAGCAGGAGGTTCCGGCATGCTCGGCAGTTGCATCCGGTGTCTCTGGCACGTGGTTCTGGCACGTCTGACATTTGGTTGCATCATGTCTGGCAGGTGATTCCGGAGTGTCCGGCAAGAGGTTCTGGTGTAGCCGGCAGGTGATTTTGGCATGTCCGGCAGGTGTTTCTGGCGAGCTGTTCAGGTGGTTCCGGTGTTCTTGGCAGGTGATTCTGGCGTGTCCAGCAGGTGGTTCCGGTCTGTCCGGTAATGGGTTCCGTCATGTGCCGCACGTGGTTCTGGCACGTCTGAGAGGTGGTTCCCGCATGCCCGGCAGGTGCTCCAGGAGAGTCCTACAAGTGGTTCTGGCCTAGCCCGCAGGTGATTTTGGCGTGTCCGGCAGGTGGTTCCGGCATGCTCGGCAGGTGGTTCAGGCATGTCTGGTAGGTGGTTCCGGTCTGTCCGCGAGGTGGTTCCGGCGTGTCAGGCACGTGGTTCCGGCATGTGTGACAGGTGGTTCTGGCATGTCCGGCAGGTGATTCTGGATTGTCCACCAAGTGGCTCTGGTGTAACCAGCAGGTGATTCCGGAGTGTACGGCAAGTGGTTCTGGCCTAGCTGGCTGGTGATTTTGGGGTGTCCAGCAGGTGGCTCCAGCGAGTCGAGCAAGTTGTTCCGGTGTGCTCAGCAGGTGGTTCAGGCAGGTCCGGCAGGTGTTTCTGGTCTGTCCAGTACGTGGTGCCGGCATGTCCGGCACGTGCTTCCAGTATGTTTGAGAGGTGGTTCCTACCTTCCCGGCGGGAGATTCCGGAGCGTCCGCCATGTGATTCTGGCCTACCTGGCAGGGGATTTTGGCGTCTCTGGCTGGTGGTTCCGGCGAGTCGAAGAGGAGGTTCCGGCGTGCTCGGCAGGTGCATCCGGTGTCTCTGGCACGTCATTCTGGCACGCTCGAGAGGTGGTTCCGGCATGCCTGACAGGTGATTCCGGAGTGTCCGACAAGGGGTTCTGGCACGTCTGAGAGGTGGTTCCGGCATACCCTGCAGGTGATTCTGGCTTGTCTGCCGAGTGGTGCTGGCGTAGCCATCAGGTGATTTTGGCGTGTCCAGCAGGTGGCTCCAGCGAGTAGAGCAGGTTGTTCCAGCGTACTCAGCAGGTGGTTCAGGCGGGTCTGGCAGGTGGTTCCGGTCTCTCTAGTAGGTGGTTCCGGCGTGTCCGGCACGTGCTTCTGGCACGTCTGAGAGCTGGTTCCGGCATGCCCGGCGGGTGATTCCATAGAGTCCGCCACGTGGTTCTGGCCTAGCTGACAGGTGATTTTGGCGTCCCCGGCAGGTGGTTACAGCGAGTTGAGCAGGAGGTTCCGGCATGCTCGGCAGTTGCATCCGGTGTCTCTGGCACGTGGTTCTGGCACGTCTGACATTTGGTTGCATCATGTCTGGCAGGTGATTCCGGAGTGTCCGGCAAGAGGTTCTGGTGTAGCCGGCAGGTGATTTTGGCATGTCCGGCAGGTGTTTCTGGCGAGCTGTTCAGGTGGTTCCGGTGTTCTTGGCAGGTGATTCTGGCGTGTCCAGCAGGTGGTTCCGGTCTGTCCGGTAATGGGTTCCGTCATGTGCCGCACGTGGTTCTGGCACGTCTGAGAGGTGGTTCCCGCATGCCCGGCAGGTGCTCCAGGAGAGTCCTACAAGTGGTTCTGGCCTAGCCCGCAGGTGATTTTGGCGTGTCCGGCAGGTGGTTCCGGCATGCTCGGCAGGTGGTTCAGGCATGTCTGGTAGGTGGTTCCGGTCTGTCCGCGAGGTGGTTCCGGCGTGTCAGGCACGTGGTTCCGGCATGTGTGACAGGTGGTTCTGGCATGTCCGGCAGGTGATTCTGGATTGTCCACCAAGTGGCTCTGGTGTAACCAGCAGGTGATTCCGGAGTGTACGGCAAGTGGTTCTGGCCTAGCTGGCTGGTGATTTTGGGGTGTCCAGCAGGTGGCTCCAGCGAGTCGAGCAAGTTGTTCCGGTGTGCTCAGCAGGTGGTTCAGGCAGGTCCGGCAGGTGTTTCTGGTCTGTCCAGTACGTGGTGCCGGCATGTCCGGCACGTGCTTCCAGTATGTTTGAGAGGTGGTTCCTACCTTCCCGGCGGGAGATTCCGGAGCGTCCGCCATGTGATTCTGGCCTACCTGGCAGGGGATTTTGGCGTCTCTGGCTGGTGGTTCCGGCGAGTCGAAGAGGAGGTTCCGGCGTGCTCGGCAGGTGCATCCGGTGTCTCTGGCACGTCATTCTGGCACGTTCGAGAGGTGGTTCCGGCATGCCTGACAGGTGATTCCGGAGTGTCCGACAAGGGGTTCTGGCACGTCTGAGAGGTGGTTCCGGCATACCCTGCAGGTGATTCTGGCTTGTCTGCCGAGTGGTGCTGGCGTAGCCATCAGGTGATTTTGGCGTGTCCAGCAGGTGGCTCCAGCGAGTAGAGCAGGTTGTTCCAGCGTACTCAGCAGGTGGTTCAGGCGGGTCTGGCAGGTGGTTCCGGTCTCTCTAGTAGGTGGTTCCGGCGTGTCCGGCACGTGCTTCTGGCACGTCTGAGAGCTGGTTCCGGCATGCCCGGCGGGTGATTCCATAGAGTCCGCCACGTGGTTCTGGCCTAGCTGACAGGTGATTTTGGCGTCCCCGGCAGGTGGTTACAGCGAGTTGAGCAGGAGGTTCCGGCATGCTCGGCAGTTGCATCCGGTGTCTCTGGCACGTGGTTCTGGCACGTCTGACATTTGGTTGCATCATGTCTGGCAGGTGATTCCGGAGTGTCCGGCAAGAGGTTCTGGTGTAGCCGGCAGGTGATTTTGGCATGTCCGGCAGGTGTTTCTGGCGAGCTGTTCAGGTGGTTCCGGTGTTCTTGGCAGGTGATTCTGGCGTGTCCAGCAGGTGGTTCCGGTCTGTCCGGTAATGGGTTCCGTCATGTGCCGCACGTGGTTCTGGCACGTCTGAGAGGTGGTTCCCGCATGCCCGGCAGGTGCTCCAGGAGAGTCCTACAAGTGGTTCTGGCCTAGCCCGCAGGTGATTTTGGCGTGTCCGGCAGGTGGTTCCGGCATGCTCGGCAGGTGGTTCAGGCATGTCTGGTAGGTGGTTCCGGTCTGTCCGCGAGGTGGTTCCGGCGTGTCAGGCACGTGGTTCCGGCATGTGTGACAGGTGGTTCTGGCATGTCCGGCAGGTGATTCTGGATTGTCCACCAAGTGGCTCTGGTGTAACCAGCAGGTGATTCCGGAGTGTACGGCAAGTGGTTCTGGCCTAGCTGGCTGGTGATTTTGGGGTGTCCAGCAGGTGGCTCCAGCGAGTCGAGCAAGTTGTTCCGGTGTGCTCAGCAGGTGGTTCAGGCAGGTCCGGCAGGTGTTTCTGGTCTGTCCAGTACGTGGTGCCGGCATGTCCGGCACGTGCTTCCAGTATGTTTGAGAGGTGGTTCCTACCTTCCCGGCGGGAGATTCCGGAGCGTCCGCCATGTGATTCTGGCCTACCTGGCAGGGGATTTTGGCGTCTCTGGCTGGTGGTTCCGGCGAGTCGAAGAGGAGGTTCCGGCGTGCTCGGCAGGTGCATCCGGTGTCTCTGGCACGTCATTCTGGCACGCTCGAGAGGTGGTTCCGGCATGCCTGACAGGTGATTCCGGAGTGTCCGACAAGGGGTTCTGGCACGTCTGAGAGGTGGTTCCGGCATACCCTGCAGGTGATTCTGGCTTGTCTGCCGAGTGGTGCTGGCGTAGCCATCAGGTGATTTTGGCGTGTCCAGCAGGTGGCTCCAGCGAGTAGAGCAGGTTGTTCCAGCGTACTCAGCAGGTGGTTCAGGCGGGTCTGGCAGGTGGTTCCGGTCTCTCTAGTAGGTGGTTCCGGCGTGTCCGGCACGTGCTTCTGGCACGTCTGAGAGCTGGTTCCGGCATGCCCGGCGGGTGATTCCATAGAGTCCGCCACGTGGTTCTGGCCTAGCTGACAGGTGATTTTGGCGTCCCCGGCAGGTGGTTACAGCGAGTTGAGCAGGAGGTTCCGGCATGCTCGGCAGTTGCATCCGGTGTCTCTGGCACGTGGTTCTGGCACGTCTGACATTTGGTTGCATCATGTCTGGCAGGTGATTCCGGAGTGTCCGGCAAGAGGTTCTGGTGTAGCCGGCAGGTGATTTTGGCATGTCCGGCAGGTGTTTCTGGCGAGCTGTTCAGGTGGTTCCGGTGTTCTTGGCAGGTGATTCTGGCGTGTCCAGCAGGTGGTTCCGGTCTGTCCGGTAATGGGTTCCGTCATGTGCCGCACGTGGTTCTGGCACGTCTGAGAGGTGGTTCCCGCATGCCCGGCAGGTGCTCCAGGAGAGTCCTACAAGTGGTTCTGGCCTAGCCCGCAGGTGATTTTGGCGTGTCCGGCAGGTGGTTCCGGCATGCTCGGCAGGTGGTTCAGGCATGTCTGGTAGGTGGTTCCGGTCTGTCCGCGAGGTGGTTCCGGCGTGTCAGGCACGTGGTTCCGGCATGTGTGACAGGTGGTTCTGGCATGTCCGGCAGGTGATTCTGGATTGTCCACCAAGTGGCTCTGGTGTAACCAGCAGGTGATTCCGGAGTGTACGGCAAGTGGTTCTGGCCTAGCTGGCTGGTGATTTTGGGGTGTCCAGCAGGTGGCTCCAGCGAGTCGAGCAAGTTGTTCCGGTGTGCTCAGCAGGTGGTTCAGGCAGGTCCGGCAGGTGTTTCTGGTCTGTCCAGTACGTGGTGCCGGCATGTCCGGCACGTGCTTCCAGTATGTTTGAGAGGTGGTTCCTACCTTCCCGGCGGGAGATTCCGGAGCGTCCGCCATGTGATTCTGGCCTACCTGGCAGGGGATTTTGGCGTCTCTGGCTGGTGGTTCCGGCGAGTCGAAGAGGAGGTTCCGGCGTGCTCGGCAGGTGCATCCGGTGTCTCTGGCACGTCATTCTGGCACGCTCGAGAGGTGGTTCCGGCATGCCTGACAGGTGATTCCGGAGTGTCCGACAAGGGGTTCTGGCACGTCTGAGAGGTGGTTCCGGCATACCCTGCAGGTGATTCTGGCTTGTCTGCCGAGTGGTGCTGGCGTAGCCATCAGGTGATTTTGGCGTGTCCAGCAGGTGGCTCCAGCGAGTAGAGCAGGTTGTTCCAGCGTACTCAGCAGGTGGTTCAGGCGGGTCTGGCAGGTGGTTCCGGTCTCTCTAGTAGGTGGTTCCGGCGTGTCCGGCACGTGCTTCTGGCACGTCTGAGAGCTGGTTCCGGCATGCCCGGCGGGTGATTCCATAGAGTCCGCCACGTGGTTCTGGCCTAGCTGACAGGTGATTTTGGCGTCCCCGGCAGGTGGTTACAGCGAGTTGAACAGGAGGTTCCGGCATGCTCGGCAGTTGCATCCGGTGTCTCTGGCACGTGGTTCTGGCACGTCTGACATTTGGTTGCATCATGTCTGGCAGGTGATTCCGGAGTGTCCGGCAAGAGGTTCTGGTGTAGCCGGCAGGTGATTTTGGCATGTCCGGCAGGTGTTTCTGGCGAGCTGTTCAGGTGGTTCCGGTGTTCTTGGCAGGTGATTCTGGCGTGTCCAGCAGGTGGTTCCGGTCTGTCCGGTAATGGGTTCCGTCATGTGCCGCACGTGGTTCTGGCACGTCTGAGAGGTGGTTCCCGCATGCCCGGCAGGTGCTCCAGGAGAGTCCTACAAGTGGTTCTGGCCTAGCCCGCAGGTGATTTTGGCGTGTCCGGCAGGTGGTTCCGGCATGCTCGGCAGGTGGTTCAGGCATGTCTGGTAGGTGGTTCCGGTCTGTCCGCGAGGTGGTTCCGGCGTGTCAGGCACGTGGTTCCGGCATGTGTGACAGGTGGTTCTGGCATGTCCGGCAGGTGATTCTGGATTGTCCACCAAGTGGCTCTGGTGTAACCAGCAGGTGATTCCGGAGTGTACGGCAAGTGGTTCTGGCCTAGCTGGCTGGTGATTTTGGGGTGTCCAGCAGGTGGCTCCAGCGAGTCGAGCAAGTTGTTCCGGTGTGCTCAGCAGGTGGTTCAGGCAGGTCCGGCAGGTGTTTCTGGTCTGTCCAGTACGTGGTGCCGGCATGTCCGGCACGTGCTTCCAGTATGTTTGAGAGGTGGTTCCTACCTTCCCGGCGGGAGATTCCGGAGCGTCCGCCATGTGATTCTGGCCTACCTGGCAGGGGATTTTGGCGTCTCTGGCTGGTGGTTCCGGCGAGTCGAAGAGGAGGTTCCGGCGTGCTCGGCAGGTGCATCCGGTGTCTCTGGCACGTCATTCTGGCACGCTCGAGAGGTGGTTCCGGCATGCCTGACAGGTGATTCCGGAGTGTCCGACAAGGGGTTCTGGCACGTCTGAGAGGTGGTTCCGGCATACCCTGCAGGTGATTCTGGCTTGTCTGCCGAGTGGTGCTGGCGTAGCCATCAGGTGATTTTGGCGTGTCCAGCAGGTGGCTCCAGCGAGTAGAGCAGGTTGTTCCAGCGTACTCAGCAGGTGGTTCAGGCGGGTCTGGCAGGTGGTTCCGGTCTCTCTAGTAGGTGGTTCCGGCGTGTCCGGCACGTGCTTCTGGCACGTCTGAGAGCTGGTTCCGGCATGCCCGGCGGGTGATTCCATAGAGTCCGCCACGTGGTTCTGGCCTAGCTGACAGGTGATTTTGGCGTCCCCGGCAGGTGGTTACAGCGAGTTGAGCAGGAGGTTCCGGCATGCTCGGCAGTTGCATCCGGTGTCTCTGGCACGTGGTTCTGGCACGTCTGACATTTGGTTGCATCATGTCTGGCAGGTGATTCCGGAGTGTCCGGCAAGAGGTTCTGGTGTAGCCGGCAGGTGATTTTGGCATGTCCGGCAGGTGTTTCTGGCGAGCTGTTCAGGTGGTTCCGGTGTTCTTGGCAGGTGATTCTGGCGTGTCCAGCAGGTGGTTCCGGTCTGTCCGGTAATGGGTTCCGTCATGTGCCGCACGTGGTTCTGGCACGTCTGAGAGGTGGTTCCCGCATGCCCGGCAGGTGCTCCAGGAGAGTCCTACAAGTGGTTCTGGCCTAGCCCGCAGGTGATTTTGGCGTGTCCGGCAGGTGGTTCCGGCATGCTCGGCAGGTGGTTCAGGCATGTCTGGTAGGTGGTTCCGGTCTGTCCGCGAGGTGGTTCCGGCGTGTCAGGCACGTGGTTCCGGCATGTGTGACAGGTGGTTCTGGCATGTCCGGCAGGTGATTCTGGATTGTCCACCAAGTGGCTCTGGTGTAACCAGCAGGTGATTCCGGAGTGTACGGCAAGTGGTTCTGGCCTAGCTGGCTGGTGATTTTGGGGTGTCCAGCAGGTGGCTCCAGCGAGTCGAGCAAGTTGTTCCGGTGTGCTCAGCAGGTGGTTCAGGCAGGTCCGGCAGGTGTTTCTGGTCTGTCCAGTACGTGGTGCCGGCATGTCCGGCACGTGCTTCCAGTATGTTTGAGAGGTGGTTCCTACCTTCCCGGCGGGAGATTCCGGAGCGTCCGCCATGTGATTCTGGCCTACCTGGCAGGGGATTTTGGCGTCTCTGGCTGGTGGTTCCGGCGAGTCGAAGAGGAGGTTCCGGCGTGCTCGGCAGGTGCATCCGGTGTCTCTGGCACGTCATTCTGGCACGCTCGAGAGGTGGTTCCGGCATGCCTGACAGGTGATTCCGGAGTGTCCGACAAGGGGTTCTGGCACGTCTGAGAGGTGGTTCCGGCATACCCTGCAGGTGATTCTGGCTTGTCTGCCGAGTGGTGCTGGCGTAGCCATCAGGTGATTTTGGCGTGTCCAGCAGGTGGCTCCAGCGAGTAGAGCAGGTTGTTCCAGCGTACTCAGCAGGTGGTTCAGGCGGGTCTGGCAGGTGGTTCCGGTCTCTCTAGTAGGTGGTTCCGGCGTGTCCGGCACGTGCTTCTGGCACGTCTGAGAGCTGGTTCCGGCATGCCCGGCGGGTGATTCCATAGAGTCCGCCACGTGGTTCTGGCCTAGCTGACAGGTGATTTTGGCGTCCCCGGCAGGTGGTTACAGCGAGTTGAGCAGGAGGTTCCGGCATGCTCGGCAGTTGCATCCGGTGTCTCTGGCACGTGGTTCTGGCACGTCTGACATTTGGTTGCATCATGTCTGGCAGGTGATTCCGGAGTGTCCGGCAAGAGGTTCTGGTGTAGCCGGCAGGTGATTTTGGCATGTCCGGCAGGTGTTTCTGGCGAGCTGTTCAGGTGGTTCCGGTGTTCTTGGCAGGTGATTCTGGCGTGTCCAGCAGGTGGTTCCGGTCTGTCCGGTAATGGGTTCCGTCATGTGCCGCACGTGGTTCTGGCACGTCTGAGAGGTGGTTCCCGCATGCCCGGCAGGTGCTCCAGGAGAGTCCTACAAGTGGTTCTGGCCTAGCCCGCAGGTGATTTTGGCGTGTCCGGCAGGTGGTTCCGGCATGCTCGGCAGGTGGTTCAGGCATGTCTGGTAGGTGGTTCCGGTCTGTCCGCGAGGTGGTTCCGGCGTGTCAGGCACGTGGTTCCGGCATGTGTGACAGGTGGTTCTGGCATGTCCGGCAGGTGATTCTGGATTGTCCACCAAGTGGCTCTGGTGTAACCAGCAGGTGATTCCGGAGTGTACGGCAAGTGGTTCTGGCCTAGCTGGCTGGTGATTTTGGGGTGTCCAGCAGGTGGCTCCAGCGAGTCGAGCAAGTTGTTCCGGTGTGCTCAGCAGGTGGTTCAGGCAGGTCCGGCAGGTGTTTCTGGTCTGTCCAGTACGTGGTGCCGGCATGTCCGGCACGTGCTTCCAGTATGTTTGAGAGGTGGTTCCTACCTTCCCGGCGGGAGATTCCGGAGCGTCCGCCATGTGATTCTGGCCTACCTGGCAGGGGATTTTGGCGTCTCTGGCTGGTGGTTCCGGCGAGTCGAAGAGGAGGTTCCGGCGTGCTCGGCAGGTGCATCCGGTGTCTCTGGCACGTCATTCTGGCACGCTCGAGAGGTGGTTCCGGCATGCCTGACAGGTGATTCCGGAGTGTCCGACAAGGGGTTCTGGCACGTCTGAGAGGTGGTTCCGGCATACCCTGCAGGTGATTCTGGCTTGTCTGCCGAGTGGTGCTGGCGTAGCCATCAGGTGATTTTGGCGTGTCCAGCAGGTGGCTCCAGCGAGTAGAGCAGGTTGTTCCAGCGTACTCAGCAGGTGGTTCAGGCGGGTCTGGCAGGTGGTTCCGGTCTCTCTAGTAGGTGGTTCCGGCGTGTCCGGCACGTGCTTCTGGCACGTCTGAGAGCTGGTTCCGGCATGCCCGGCGGGTGATTCCATAGAGTCCGCCACGTGGTTCTGGCCTAGCTGACAGGTGATTTTGGCGTCCCCGGCAGGTGGTTACAGCGAGTTGAGCAGGAGGTTCCGGCATGCTCGGCAGTTGCATCCGGTGTCTCTGGCACGTGGTTCTGGCACGTCTGACATTTGGTTGCATCATGTCTGGCAGGTGATTCCGGAGTGTCCGGCAAGAGGTTCTGGTGTAGCCGGCAGGTGATTTTGGCATGTCCGGCAGGTGTTTCTGGCGAGCTGTTCAGGTGGTTCCGGTGTTCTTGGCAGGTGATTCTGGCGTGTCCAGCAGGTGGTTCCGGTCTGTCCGGTAATGGGTTCCGTCATGTGCCGCACGTGGTTCTGGCACGTCTGAGAGGTGGTTCCCGCATGCCCGGCAGGTGCTCCAGGAGAGTCCTACAAGTGGTTCTGGCCTAGCCCGCAGGTGATTTTGGCGTGTCCGGCAGGTGGTTCCGGCATGCTCGGCAGGTGGTTCAGGCATGTCTGGTAGGTGGTTCCGGTCTGTCCGCGAGGTGGTTCCGGCGTGTCAGGCACGTGGTTCCGGCATGTGTGACAGGTGGTTCTGGCATGTCCGGCAGGTGATTCTGGATTGTCCACCAAGTGGCTCTGGTGTAACCAGCAGGTGATTCCGGAGTGTACGGCAAGTGGTTCTGGCCTAGCTGGCTGGTGATTTTGGGGTGTCCAGCAGGTGGCTCCAGCGAGTCGAGCAAGTTGTTCCGGTGTGCTCAGCAGGTGGTTCAGGCAGGTCCGGCAGGTGTTTCTGGTCTGTCCAGTACGTGGTGCCGGCATGTCCGGCACGTGCTTCCAGTATGTTTGAGAGGTGGTTCCTACCTTCCCGGCGGGAGATTCCGGAGCGTCCGCCATGTGATTCTGGCCTACCTGGCAGGGGATTTTGGCGTCTCTGGCTGGTGGTTCCGGCGAGTCGAAGAGGAGGTTCCGGCGTGCTCGGCAGGTGCATCCGGTGTCTCTGGCACGTCATTCTGGCACGCTCGAGAGGTGGTTCCGGCATGCCTGACAGGTGATTCCGGAGTGTCCGACAAGGGGTTCTGGCACGTCTGAGAGGTGGTTCCGGCATACCCTGCAGGTGATTCTGGCTTGTCTGCCGAGTGGTGCTGGCGTAGCCATCAGGTGATTTTGGCGTGTCCAGCAGGTGGCTCCAGCGAGTAGAGCAGGTTGTTCCAGCGTACTCAGCAGGTGGTTCAGGCGGGTCTGGCAGGTGGTTCCGGTCTCTCTAGTAGGTGGTTCCGGCGTGTCCGGCACGTGCTTCTGGCACGTCTGAGAGCTGGTTCCGGCATGCCCGGCGGGTGATTCCATAGAGTCCGCCACGTGGTTCTGGCCTAGCTGACAGGTGATTTTGGCGTCCCCGGCAGGTGGTTACAGCGAGTTGAGCAGGAGGTTCCGGCATGCTCGGCAGTTGCATCCGGTGTCTCTGGCACGTGGTTCTGGCACGTCTGACATTTGGTTGCATCATGTCTGGCAGGTGATTCCGGAGTGTCCGGCAAGAGGTTCTGGTGTAGCCGGCAGGTGATTTTGGCATGTCCGGCAGGTGTTTCTGGCGAGCTGTTCAGGTGGTTCCGGTGTTCTTGGCAGGTGATTCTGGCGTGTCCAGCAGGTGGTTCCGGTCTGTCCGGTAATGGGTTCCGTCATGTGCCGCACGTGGTTCTGGCACGTCTGAGAGGTGGTTCCCGCATGCCCGGCAGGTGCTCCAGGAGAGTCCTACAAGTGGTTCTGGCCTAGCCCGCAGGTGATTTTGGCGTGTCCGGCAGGTGGTTCCGGCATGCTCGGCAGGTGGTTCAGGCATGTCTGGTAGGTGGTTCCGGTCTGTCCGCGAGGTGGTTCCGGCGTGTCAGGCACGTGGTTCCGGCATGTGTGACAGGTGGTTCTGGCATGTCCGGCAGGTGATTCTGGATTGTCCACCAAGTGGCTCTGGTGTAACCAGCAGGTGATTCCGGAGTGTACGGCAAGTGGTTCTGGCCTAGCTGGCTGGTGATTTTGGGGTGTCCAGCAGGTGGCTCCAGCGAGTCGAGCAAGTTGTTCCGGTGTGCTCAGCAGGTGGTTCAGGCAGGTCCGGCAGGTGTTTCTGGTCTGTCCAGTACGTGGTGCCGGCATGTCCGGCACGTGCTTCCAGTATGTTTGAGAGGTGGTTCCTACCTTCCCGGCGGGAGATTCCGGAGCGTCCGCCATGTGATTCTGGCCTACCTGGCAGGGGATTTTGGCGTCTCTGGCTGGTGGTTCCGGCGAGTCGAAGAGGAGGTTCCGGCGTGCTCGGCAGGTGCATCCGGTGTCTCTGGCACGTCATTCTGGCACGCTCGAGAGGTGGTTCCGGCATGCCTGACAGGTGATTCCGGAGTGTCCGACAAGGGGTTCTGGCACGTCTGAGAGGTGGTTCCGGCATACCCTGCAGGTGATTCTGGCTTGTCTGCCGAGTGGTGCTGGCGTAGCCATCAGGTGATTTTGGCGTGTCCAGCAGGTGGCTCCAGCGAGTAGAGCAGGTTGTTCCAGCGTACTCAGCAGGTGGTTCAGGCGGGTCTGGCAGGTGGTTCCGGTCTCTCTAGTAGGTGGTTCCGGCGTGTCCGGCACGTGCTTCTGGCACGTCTGAGAGCTGGTTCCGGCATGCCCGGCGGGTGATTCCATAGAGTCCGCCACGTGGTTCTGGCCTAGCTGACAGGTGATTTTGGCGTCCCCGGCAGGTGGTTACAGCGAGTTGAGCAGGAGGTTCCGGCATGCTCGGCAGTTGCATCCGGTGTCTCTGGCACGTGGTTCTGGCACGTCTGACATTTGGTTGCATCATGTCTGGCAGGTGATTCCGGAGTGTCCGGCAAGAGGTTCTGGTGTAGCCGGCAGGTGATTTTGGCATGTCCGGCAGGTGTTTCTGGCGAGCTGTTCAGGTGGTTCCGGTGTTCTTGGCAGGTGATTCTGGCGTGTCCAGCAGGTGGTTCCGGTCTGTCCGGTAATGGGTTCCGTCATGTGCCGCACGTGGTTCTGGCACGTCTGAGAGGTGGTTCCCGCATGCCCGGCAGGTGCTCCAGGAGAGTCCTACAAGTGGTTCTGGCCTAGCCCGCAGGTGATTTTGGCGTGTCCGGCAGGTGGTTCCGGCATGCTCGGCAGGTGGTTCAGGCATGTCTGGTAGGTGGTTCCGGTCTGTCCGCGAGGTGGTTCCGGCGTGTCAGGCACGTGGTTCCGGCATGTGTGACAGGTGGTTCTGGCATGTCCGGCAGGTGATTCTGGATTGTCCACCAAGTGGCTCTGGTGTAACCAGCAGGTGATTCCGGAGTGTACGGCAAGTGGTTCTGGCCTAGCTGGCTGGTGATTTTGGGGTGTCCAGCAGGTGGCTCCAGCGAGTCGAGCAAGTTGTTCCGGTGTGCTCAGCAGGTGGTTCAGGCAGGTCCGGCAGGTGTTTCTGGTCTGTCCAGTACGTGGTGCCGGCATGTCCGGCACGTGCTTCCAGTATGTTTGAGAGGTGGTTCCTACCTTCCCGGCGGGAGATTCCGGAGCGTCCGCCATGTGATTCTGGCCTACCTGGCAGGGGATTTTGGCGTCTCTGGCTGGTGGTTCCGGCGAGTCGAAGAGGAGGTTCCGGCGTGCTCGGCAGGTGCATCCGGTGTCTCTGGCACGTCATTCTGGCACGCTCGAGAGGTGGTTCCGGCATGCCTGACAGGTGATTCCGGAGTGTCCGACAAGGGGTTCTGGCACGTCTGAGAGGTGGTTCCGGCATACCCTGCAGGTGATTCTGGCTTGTCTGCCGAGTGGTGCTGGCGTAGCCATCAGGTGATTTTGGCATGTCCAGCAGGTGGCTCCAGCGAGTAGAGCAGGTTGTTCCAGCGTACTCAGCAGGTGGTTCAGGCGGGTCTGGCAGGTGGTTCCGGTCTCTCTAGTAGGTGGTTCCGGCGTGTCCGGCACGTGCTTCTGGCACGTCTGAGAGCTGGTTCCGGCATGCCCGGCGGGTGATTCCATAGAGTCCGCCACGTGGTTCTGGCCTAGCTGACAGGTGATTTTGGCGTCCCCGGCAGGTGGTTACAGCGAGTTGAGCAGGAGGTTCCGGCATGCTCGGCAGTTGCATCCGGTGTCTCTGGCACGTGGTTCTGGCACGTCTGACATTTGGTTGCATCATGTCTGGCAGGTGATTCCGGAGTGTCCGGCAAGAGGTTCTGGTGTAGCCGGCAGGTGATTTTGGCATGTCCGGCAGGTGTTTCTGGCGAGCTGTTCAGGTGGTTCCGGTGTTCTTGGCAGGTGATTCTGGCGTGTCCAGCAGGTGGTTCCGGTCTGTCCGGTAATGGGTTCCGTCATGTGCCGCACGTGGTTCTGGCACGTCTGAGAGGTGGTTCCCGCATGCCCGGCAGGTGCTCCAGGAGAGTCCTACAAGTGGTTCTGGCCTAGCCCGCAGGTGATTTTGGCGTGTCCGGCAGGTGGTTCCGGCATGCTCGGCAGGTGGTTCAGGCATGTCTGGTAGGTGGTTCCGGTCTGTCCGCGAGGTGGTTCCGGCGTGTCAGGCACGTGGTTCCGGCATGTGTGACAGGTGGTTCTGGCATGTCCGGCAGGTGATTCTGGATTGTCCACCAAGTGGCTCTGGTGTAACCAGCAGGTGATTCCGGAGTGTACGGCAAGTGGTTCTGGCCTAGCTGGCTGGTGATTTTGGGGTGTCCAGCAGGTGGCTCCAGCGAGTCGAGCAAGTTGTTCCGGTGTGCTCAGCAGGTGGTTCAGGCAGGTCGGGCAGGTGTTTCTGGTCTGTCCAGTACGTGGTGCCGGCATGTCCGGCACGTGCTTCCAGTATGTTTGAGAGGTGGTTCCTACCTTCCCGGCGGGAGATTCCGGAGCGTCCGCCATGTGATTCTGGCCTACCTGGCAGGGGATTTTGGCGTCTCTGGCTGGTGGTTCCGGCGAGTCGAAGAGGAGGTTCCGGCGTGCTCGGCAGGTGCATCCGGTGTCTCTGGCACGTCATTCTGGCACGCTCGAGAGGTGGTTCCGGCATGCCTGACAGGTGATTCCGGAGTGTCCGACAAGGGGTTCTGGCACGTCTGAGAGGTGGTTCCGGCATACCCTGCAGGTGATTCTGGCTTGTCTGCCGAGTGGTGCTGGCGTAGCCATCAGGTGATTTTGGCGTGTCCAGCAGGTGGCTCCAGCGAGTAGAGCAGGTTGTTCCAGCGTACTCAGCAGGTGGTTCAGGCGGGTCTGGCAGGTGGTTCCGGTCTCTCTAGTAGGTGGTTCCGGCGTGTCCGGCACGTGCTTCTGGCACGTCTGAGAGCTGGTTCCGGCATGCCCGGCGGGTGATTCCATAGAGTCCGCCACGTGGTTCTGGCCTAGCTGACAGGTGATTTTGGCGTCCCCGGCAGGTGGTTACAGCGAGTTGAGCAGGAGGTTCCGGCATGCTCGGCAGTTGCATCCGGTGTCTCTGGCACGTGGTTCTGGCACGTCTGACATTTGGTTGCATCATGTCTGGCAGGTGATTCCGGAGTGTCCGGCAAGAGGTTCTGGTGTAGCCGGCAGGTGATTTTGGCATGTCCGGCAGGTGTTTCTGGCGAGCTGTTCAGGTGGTTCCGGTGTTCTTGGCAGGTGATTCTGGCGTGTCCAGCAGGTGGTTCCGGTCTGTCCGGTAATGGGTTCCGTCATGTGCCGCACGTGGTTCTGGCACGTCTGAGAGGTGGTTCCCGCATGCCCGGCAGGTGCTCCAGGAGAGTCCTACAAGTGGTTCTGGCCTAGCCCGCAGGTGATTTTGGCGTGTCCGGCAGGTGGTTCCGGCATGCTCGGCAGGTGGTTCAGGCATGTCTGGTAGGTGGTTCCGGTCTGTCCGCGAGGTGGTTCCGGCGTGTCAGGCACGTGGTTCCGGCATGTGTGACAGGTGGTTCTGGCATGTCCGGCAGGTGATTCTGGATTGTCCACCAAGTGGCTCTGGTGTAACCAGCAGGTGATTCCGGAGTGTACGGCAAGTGGTTCTGGCCTAGCTGGCTGGTGATTTTGGGGTGTCCAGCAGGTGGCTCCAGCGAGTCGAGCAAGTTGTTCCGGTGTGCTCAGCAGGTGGTTCAGGCAGGTCCGGCAGGTGTTTCTGGTCTGTCCAGTACGTGGTGCCGGCATGTCCGGCACGTGCTTCCAGTATGTTTGAGAGGTGGTTCCTACCTTCCCGGCGGGAGATTCCGGAGCGTCCGCCATGTGATTCTGGCCTACCTGGCAGGGGATTTTGGCGTCTCTGGCTGGTGGTTCCGGCGAGTCGAACAGGAGGTTCCGGCGTGCTCGGCAGGTGCATCCGGTGTCTCTGGCACGTCATTCTGGCACGCTCGAGAGGTGGTTCCGGCATGCCTGACAGGTGATTCCGGAGTGTCCGACAAGGGGTTCTGGCACGTCTGAGAGGTGGTTCCGGCATACCCTGCAGGTGATTCTGGCTTGTCTGCCGAGTGGTGCTGGCGTAGCCATCAGGTGATTTTGGCGTGTCCAGCAGGTGGCTCCAGCGAGTAGAGCAGGTTGTTCCAGCGTACTCAGCAGGTGGTTCAGGCGGGTCTGGCAGGTGGTTCCGGTCTCTCTAGTAGGTGGTTCCGGCGTGTCCGGCACGTGCTTCTGGCACGTCTGAGAGCTGGTTCCGGCATGCCCGGCGGGTGATTCCATAGAGTCCGCCACGTGGTTCTGGCCTAGCTGACAGGTGATTTTGGCGTCCCCGGCAGGTGGTTACAGCGAGTTGAGCAGGAGGTTCCGGCATGCTCGGCAGTTGCATCCGGTGTCTCTGGCACGTGGTTCTGGCACGTCTGACATTTGGTTGCATCATGTCTGGCAGGTGATTCCGGAGTGTCCGGCAAGAGGTTCTGGTGTAGCCGGCAGGTGATTTTGGCATGTCCGGCAGGTGTTTCTGGCGAGCTGTTCAGGTGGTTCCGGTGTTCTTGGCAGGTGATTCTGGCGTGTCCAGCAGGTGGTTCCGGTCTGTCCGGTAATGGGTTCCGTCATGTGCCGCACGTGGTTCTGGCACGTCTGAGAGGTGGTTCCCGCATGCCCGGCAGGTGCTCCAGGAGAGTCCTACAAGTGGTTCTGGCCTAGCCCGCAGGTGATTTTGGCGTGTCCGGCAGGTGGTTCCGGCATGCTCGGCAGGTGGTTCAGGCATGTCTGGTAGGTGGTTCCGGTCTGTCCGCGAGGTGGTTCCGGCGTGTCAGGCACGTGGTTCCGGCATGTGTGACAGGTGGTTCTGGCATGTCCGGCAGGTGATTCTGGATTGTCCACCAAGTGGCTCTGGTGTAACCAGCAGGTGATTCCGGAGTGTACGGCAAGTGGTTCTGGCCTAGCTGGCTGGTGATTTTGGGGTGTCCAGCAGGTGGCTCCAGCGAGTCGAGCAAGTTGTTCCGGTGTGCTCAGCAGGTGGTTCAGGCAGGTCCGGCAGGTGTTTCTGGTCTGTCCAGTACGTGGTGCCGGCATGTCCGGCACGTGCTTCCAGTATGTTTGAGAGGTGGTTCCTACCTTCCCGGCGGGAGATTCCGGAGCGTCCGCCATGTGATTCTGGCCTACCTGGCAGGGGATTTTGGCGTCTCTGGCTGGTGGTTCCGGCGAGTCGAAGAGGAGGTTCCGGCGTGCTCGGCAGGTGCATCCGGTGTCTCTGGCACGTCATTCTGGCACGCTCGAGAGGTGGTTCCGGCATGCCTGACAGGTGATTCCGGAGTGTCCGACAAGGGGTTCTGGCACGTCTGAGAGGTGGTTCCGGCATACCCTGCAGGTGATTCTGGCTTGTCTGCCGAGTGGTGCTGGCGTAGCCATCAGGTGATTTTGGCGTGTCCAGCAGGTGGCTCCAGCGAGTAGAGCAGGTTGTTCCAGCGTACTCAGCAGGTGGTTCAGGCGGGTCTGGCAGGTGGTTCCGGTCTCTCTAGTAGGTGGTTCCGGCGTGTCCGGCACGTGCTTCTGGCACGTCTGAGAGCTGGTTCCGGCATGCCCGGCGGGTGATTCCATAGAGTCCGCCACGTGGTTCTGGCCTAGCTGACAGGTGATTTTGGCGTCCCCGGCAGGTGGTTACAGCGAGTTGAGCAGGAGGTTCCGGCATGCTCGGCAGTTGCATCCGGTGTCTCTGGCACGTGGTTCTGGCACGTCTGACATTTGGTTGCATCATGTCTGGCAGGTGATTCCGGAGTGTCCGGCAAGAGGTTCTGGTGTAGCCGGCAGGTGATTTTGGCATGTCCGGCAGGTGTTTCTGGCGAGCTGTTCAGGTGGTTCCGGTGTTCTTGGCAGGTGATTCTGGCGTGTCCAGCAGGTGGTTCCGGTCTGTCCGGTAATGGGTTCCGTCATGTGCCGCACGTGGTTCTGGCACGTCTGAGAGGTGGTTCCCGCATGCCCGGCAGGTGCTCCAGGAGAGTCCTACAAGTGGTTCTGGCCTAGCCCGCAGGTGATTTTGGCGTGTCCGGCAGGTGGTTCCGGCATGCTCGGCAGGTGGTTCAGGCATGTCTGGTAGGTGGTTCCGGTCTGTCCGCGAGGTGGTTCCGGCGTGTCAGGCACGTGGTTCCGGCATGTGTGACAGGTGGTTCTGGCATGTCCGGCAGGTGATTCTGGATTGTCCACCAAGTGGCTCTGGTGTAACCAGCAGGTGATTCCGGAGTGTACGGCAAGTGGTTCTGGCCTAGCTGGCTGGTGATTTTGGGGTGTCCAGCAGGTGGCTCCAGCGAGTCGAGCAAGTTGTTCCGGTGTGCTCAGCAGGTGGTTCAGGCAGGTCGGGCAGGTGTTTCTGGTCTGTCCAGTACGTGGTGCCGGCATGTCCGGCACGTGCTTCCAGTATGTTTGAGAGGTGGTTCCTACCTTCCCGGCGGGAGATTCCGGAGCGTCCGCCATGTGATTCTGGCCTACCTGGCAGGGGATTTTGGCGTCTCTGGCTGGTGGTTCCGGCGAGTCGAAGAGGAGGTTCCGGCGTGCTCGGCAGGTGCATCCGGTGTCTCTGGCACGTCATTCTGGCACGCTCGAGAGGTGGTTCCGGCATGCCTGACAGGTGATTCCGGAGTGTCCGACAAGGGGTTCTGGCACGTCTGAGAGGTGGTTCCGGCATACCCTGCAGGTGATTCTGGCTTGTCTGCCGAGTGGTGCTGGCGTAGCCATCAGGTGATTTTGGCGTGTCCAGCAGGTGGCTCCAGCGAGTAGAGCAGGTTGTTCCAGCGTACTCAGCAGGTGGTTCAGGCGGGTCTGGCAGGTGGTTCCGGTCTCTCTAGTAGGTGGTTCCGGCGTGTCCGGCACGTGCTTCTGGCACGTCTGAGAGCTGGTTCCGGCATGCCCGGCGGGTGATTCCATAGAGTCCGCCACGTGGTTCTGGCCTAGCTGACAGGTGATTTTGGCGTCCCCGGCAGGTGGTTACAGCGAGTTGAGCAGGAGGTTCCGGCATGCTCGGCAGTTGCATCCGGTGTCTCTGGCACGTGGTTCTGGCACGTCTGACATTTGGTTGCATCATGTCTGGCAGGTGATTCCGGAGTGTCCGGCAAGAGGTTCTGGTGTAGCCGGCAGGTGATTTTGGCATGTCCGGCAGGTGTTTCTGGCGAGCTGTTCAGGTGGTTCCGGTGTTCTTGGCAGGTGATTCTGGCGTGTCCAGCAGGTGGTTCCGGTCTGTCCGGTAATGGGTTCCGTCATGTGCCGCACGTGGTTCTGGCACGTCTGAGAGGTGGTTCCCGCATGCCCGGCAGGTGCTCCAGGAGAGTCCTACAAGTGGTTCTGGCCTAGCCCGCAGGTGATTTTGGCGTGTCCGGCAGGTGGTTCCGGCATGCTCGGCAGGTGGTTCAGGCATGTCTGGTAGGTGGTTCCGGTCTGTCCGCGAGGTGGTTCCGGCGTGTCAGGCACGTGGTTCCGGCATGTGTGACAGGTGGTTCTGGCATGTCCGGCAGGTGATTCTGGATTGTCCACCAAGTGGCTCTGGTGTAACCAGCAGGTGATTCCGGAGTGTACGGCAAGTGGTTCTGGCCTAGCTGGCTGGTGATTTTGGGGTGTCCAGCAGGTGGCTCCAGCGAGTCGAGCAAGTTGTTCCGGTGTGCTCAGCAGGTGGTTCAGGCAGGTCCGGCAGGTGTTTCTGGTCTGTCCAGTACGTGGTGCCGGCATGTCCGGCACGTGCTTCCAGTATGTTTGAGAGGTGGTTCCTACCTTCCCGGCGGGAGATTCCGGAGCGTCCGCCATGTGATTCTGGCCTACCTGGCAGGGGATTTTGGCGTCTCTGGCTGGTGGTTCCGGCGAGTCGAAGAGGAGGTTCCGGCGTGCTCGGCAGGTGCATCCGGTGTCTCTGGCACGTCATTCTGGCACGTTCGAGAGGTGGTTCCGGCATGCCTGACAGGTGATTCCGGAGTGTCCGACAAGGGGTTCTGGCACGTCTGAGAGGTGGTTCCGGCATACCCTGCAGGTGATTCTGGCTTGTCTGCCGAGTGGTGCTGGCGTAGCCATCAGGTGATTTTGGCGTGTCCAGCAGGTGGCTCCAGCGAGTAGAGCAGGTTGTTCCAGCGTACTCAGCAGGTGGTTCAGGCGGGTCTGGCAGGTGGTTCCGGTCTCTCTAGTAGGTGGTTCCGGCGTGTCCGGCACGTGCTTCTGGCACGTCTGAGAGCTGGTTCCGGCATGCCCGGCGGGTGATTCCATAGAGTCCGCCACGTGGTTCTGGCCTAGCTGACAGGTGATTTTGGCGTCCCCGGCAGGTGGTTACAGCGAGTTGAGCAGGAGGTTCCGGCATGCTCGGCAGTTGCATCCGGTGTCTCTGGCACGTGGTTCTGGCACGTCTGACATTTGGTTGCATCATGTCTGGCAGGTGATTCCGGAGTGTCCGGCAAGAGGTTCTGGTGTAGCCGGCAGGTGATTTTGGCATGTCCGGCAGGTGTTTCTGGCGAGCTGTTCAGGTGGTTCCGGTGTTCTTGGCAGGTGATTCTGGCGTGTCCAGCAGGTGGTTCCGGTCTGTCCGGTAATGGGTTCCGTCATGTGCCGCACGTGGTTCTGGCACGTCTGAGAGGTGGTTCCCGCATGCCCGGCAGGTGCTCCAGGAGAGTCCTACAAGTGGTTCTGGCCTAGCCCGCAGGTGATTTTGGCGTGTCCGGCAGGTGGTTCCGGCATGCTCGGCAGGTGGTTCAGGCATGTCTGGTAGGTGGTTCCGGTCTGTCCGCGAGGTGGTTCCGGCGTGTCAGGCACGTGGTTCCGGCATGTGTGACAGGTGGTTCTGGCATGTCCGGCAGGTGATTCTGGATTGTCCACCAAGTGGCTCTGGTGTAACCAGCAGGTGATTCCGGAGTGTACGGCAAGTGGTTCTGGCCTAGCTGGCTGGTGATTTTGGGGTGTCCAGCAGGTGGCTCCAGCGAGTCGAGCAAGTTGTTCCGGTGTGCTCAGCAGGTGGTTCAGGCAGGTCGGGCAGGTGTTTCTGGTCTGTCCAGTACGTGGTGCCGGCATGTCCGGCACGTGCTTCCAGTATGTTTGAGAGGTGGTTCCTACCTTCCCGGCGGGAGATTCCGGAGCGTCCGCCATGTGATTCTGGCCTACCTGGCAGGGGATTTTGGCGTCTCTGGCTGGTGGTTCCGGCGAGTCGAAGAGGAGGTTCCGGCGTGCTCGGCAGGTGCATCCGGTGTCTCTGGCACGTCATTCTGGCACGCTCGAGAGGTGGTTCCGGCATGCCTGACAGGTGATTCCGGAGTGTCCGACAAGGGGTTCTGGCACGTCTGAGAGGTGGTTCCGGCATACCCTGCAGGTGATTCTGGCTTGTCTGCCGAGTGGTGCTGGCGTAGCCATCAGGTGATTTTGGCGTGTCCAGCAGGTGGCTCCAGCGAGTAGAGCAGGTTGTTCCAGCGTACTCAGCAGGTGGTTCAGGCGGGTCTGGCAGGTGGTTCCGGTCTCTCTAGTAGGTGGTTCCGGCGTGTCCGGCACGTGCTTCTGGCACGTCTGAGAGCTGGTTCCGGCATGCCCGGCGGGTGATTCCATAGAGTCCGCCACGTGGTTCTGGCCTAGCTGACAGGTGATTTTGGCGTCCCCGGCAGGTGGTTACAGCGAGTTGAGCAGGAGGTTCCGGCATGCTCGGCAGTTGCATCCGGTGTCTCTGGCACGTGGTTCTGGCACGTCTGACATTTGGTTGCATCATGTCTGGCAGGTGATTCCGGAGTGTCCGGCAAGAGGTTCTGGTGTAGCCGGCAGGTGATTTTGGCATGTCCGGCAGGTGTTTCTGGCGAGCTGTTCAGGTGGTTCCGGTGTTCTTGGCAGGTGATTCTGGCGTGTCCAGCAGGTGGTTCCGGTCTGTCCGGTAATGGGTTCCGTCATGTGCCGCACGTGGTTCTGGCACGTCTGAGAGGTGGTTCCCGCATGCCCGGCAGGTGCTCCAGGAGAGTCCTACAAGTGGTTCTGGCCTAGCCCGCAGGTGATTTTGGCGTGTCCGGCAGGTGGTTCCGGCATGCTCGGCAGGTGGTTCAGGCATGTCTGGTAGGTGGTTCCGGTCTGTCCGCGAGGTGGTTCCGGCGTGTCAGGCACGTGGTTCCGGCATGTGTGACAGGTGGTTCTGGCATGTCCGGCAGGTGATTCTGGATTGTCCACCAAGTGGCTCTGGTGTAACCAGCAGGTGATTCCGGAGTGTACGGCAAGTGGTTCTGGCCTAGCTGGCTGGTGATTTTGGGGTGTCCAGCAGGTGGCTCCAGCGAGTCGAGCAAGTTGTTCCGGTGTGCTCAGCAGGTGGTTCAGGCAGGTCGGGCAGGTGTTTCTGGTCTGTCCAGTACGTGGTGCCGGCATGTCCGGCACGTGCTTCCAGTATGTTTGAGAGGTGGTTCCTACCTTCCCGGCGGGAGATTCCGGAGCGTCCGCCATGTGATTCTGGCCTACCTGGCAGGGGATTTTGGCGTCTCTGGCTGGTGGTTCCGGCGAGTCGAAGAGGAGGTTCCGGCGTGCTCGGCAGGTGCATCCGGTGTCTCTGGCACGTCATTCTGGCACGCTCGAGAGGTGGTTCCGGCATGCCTGACAGGTGATTCCGGAGTGTCCGACAAGGGGTTCTGGCACGTCTGAGAGGTGGTTCCGGCATACCCTGCAGGTGATTCTGGCTTGTCTGCCGAGTGGTGCTGGCGTAGCCATCAGGTGATTTTGGCGTGTCCAGCAGGTGGCTCCAGCGAGTAGAGCAGGTTGTTCCAGCGTACTCAGCAGGTGGTTCAGGCGGGTCTGGCAGGTGGTTCCGGTCTCTCTAGTAGGTGGTTCCGGCGTGTCCGGCACGTGCTTCTGGCACGTCTGAGAGCTGGTTCCGGCATGCCCGGCGGGTGATTCCATAGAGTCCGCCACGTGGTTCTGGCCTAGCTGACAGGTGATTTTGGCGTCCCCGGCAGGTGGTTACAGCGAGTTGAGCAGGAGGTTCCGGCATGCTCGGCAGTTGCATCCGGTGTCTCTGGCACGTGGTTCTGGCACGTCTGACATTTGGTTGCATCATGTCTGGCAGGTGATTCCGGAGTGTCCGGCAAGAGGTTCTGGTGTAGCCGGCAGGTGATTTTGGCATGTCCGGCAGGTGTTTCTGGCGAGCTGTTCAGGTGGTTCCGGTGTTCTTGGCAGGTGATTCTGGCGTGTCCAGCAGGTGGTTCCGGTCTGTCCGGTAATGGGTTCCGTCATGTGCCGCACGTGGTTCTGGCACGTCTGAGAGGTGGTTCCCGCATGCCCGGCAGGTGCTCCAGGAGAGTCCTACAAGTGGTTCTGGCCTAGCCCGCAGGTGATTTTGGCGTGTCCGGCAGGTGGTTCCGGCATGCTCGGCAGGTGGTTCAGGCATGTCTGGTAGGTGGTTCCGGTCTGTCCGCGAGGTGGTTCCGGCGTGTCAGGCACGTGGTTCCGGCATGTGTGACAGGTGGTTCTGGCATGTCCGGCAGGTGATTCTGGATTGTCCACCAAGTGGCTCTGGTGTAACCAGCAGGTGATTCCGGAGTGTACGGCAAGTGGTTCTGGCCTAGCTGGCTGGTGATTTTGGGGTGTCCAGCAGGTGGCTCCAGCGAGTCGAGCAAGTTGTTCCGGTGTGCTCAGCAGGTGGTTCAGGCAGGTCGGGCAGGTGTTTCTGGTCTGTCCAGTACGTGGTGCCGGCATGTCCGGCACGTGCTTCCAGTATGTTTGAGAGGTGGTTCCTACCTTCCCGGCGGGAGATTCCGGAGCGTCCGCCATGTGATTCTGGCCTACCTGGCAGGGGATTTTGGCGTCTCTGGCTGGTGGTTCCGGCGAGTCGAAGAGGAGGTTCCGGCGTGCTCGGCAGGTGCATCCGGTGTCTCTGGCACGTCATTCTGGCACGCTCGAGAGGTGGTTCCGGCATGCCTGACAGGTGATTCCGGAGTGTCCGACAAGGGGTTCTGGCACGTCTGAGAGGTGGTTCCGGCATACCCTGCAGGTGATTCTGGCTTGTCTGCCGAGTGGTGCTGGCGTAGCCATCAGGTGATTTTGGCGTGTCCAGCAGGTGGCTCCAGCGAGTAGAGCAGGTTGTTCCAGCGTACTCAGCAGGTGGTTCAGGCGGGTCTGGCAGGTGGTTCCGGTCTCTCTAGTAGGTGGTTCCGGCGTGTCCGGCACGTGCTTCTGGCACGTCTGAGAGCTGGTTCCGGCATGCCCGGCGGGTGATTCCATAGAGTCCGCCACGTGGTTCTGGCCTAGCTGACAGGTGATTTTGGCGTCCCCGGCAGGTGGTTACAGCGAGTTGAGCAGGAGGTTCCGGCATGCTCGGCAGTTGCATCCGGTGTCTCTGGCACGTGGTTCTGGCACGTCTGACATTTGGTTGCATCATGTCTGGCAGGTGATTCCGGAGTGTCCGGCAAGAGGTTCTGGTGTAGCCGGCAGGTGATTTTGGCATGTCCGGCAGGTGTTTCTGGCGAGCTGTTCAGGTGGTTCCGGTGTTCTTGGCAGGTGATTCTGGCGTGTCCAGCAGGTGGTTCCGGTCTGTCCGGTAATGGGTTCCGTCATGTGCCGCACGTGGTTCTGGCACGTCTGAGAGGTGGTTCCCGCATGCCCGGCAGGTGCTCCAGGAGAGTCCTACAAGTGGTTCTGGCCTAGCCCGCAGGTGATTTTGGCGTGTCCGGCAGGTGGTTCCGGCATGCTCGGCAGGTGGTTCAGGCATGTCTGGTAGGTGGTTCCGGTCTGTCCGCGAGGTGGTTCCGGCGTGTCAGGCACGTGGTTCCGGCATGTGTGACAGGTGGTTCTGGCATGTCCGGCAGGTGATTCTGGATTGTCCACCAAGTGGCTCTGGTGTAACCAGCAGGTGATTCCGGAGTGTACGGCAAGTGGTTCTGGCCTAGCTGGCTGGTGATTTTGGGGTGTCCAGCAGGTGGCTCCAGCGAGTCGAGCAAGTTGTTCCGGTGTGCTCAGCAGGTGGTTCAGGCAGGTCGGGCAGGTGTTTCTGGTCTGTCCAGTACGTGGTGCCGGCATGTCCGGCACGTGCTTCCAGTATGTTTGAGAGGTGGTTCCTACCTTCCCGGCGGGAGATTCCGGAGCGTCCGCCATGTGATTCTGGCCTACCTGGCAGGGGATTTTGGCGTCTCTGGCTGGTGGTTCCGGCGAGTCGAAGAGGAGGTTCCGGCGTGCTCGGCAGGTGCATCCGGTGTCTCTGGCACGTCATTCTGGCACGCTCGAGAGGTGGTTCCGGCATGCCTGACAGGTGATTCCGGAGTGTCCGACAAGGGGTTCTGGCACGTCTGAGAGGTGGTTCCGGCATACCCTGCAGGTGATTCTGGCTTGTCTGCCGAGTGGTGCTGGCGTAGCCATCAGGTGATTTTGGCGTGTCCAGCAGGTGGCTCCAGCGAGTAGAGCAGGTTGTTCCAGCGTACTCAGCAGGTGGTTCAGGCGGGTCTGGCAGGTGGTTCCGGTCTCTCTAGTAGGTGGTTCCGGCGTGTCCGGCACGTGCTTCTGGCACGTCTGAGAGCTGGTTCCGGCATGCCCGGCGGGTGATTCCATAGAGTCCGCCACGTGGTTCTGGCCTAGCTGACAGGTGATTTTGGCGTCCCCGGCAGGTGGTTACAGCGAGTTGAGCAGGAGGTTCCGGCATGCTCGGCAGTTGCATCCGGTGTCTCTGGCACGTGGTTCTGGCACGTCTGACATTTGGTTGCATCATGTCTGGCAGGTGATTCCGGAGTGTCCGGCAAGAGGTTCTGGTGTAGCCGGCAGGTGATTTTGGCATGTCCGGCAGGTGTTTCTGGCGAGCTGTTCAGGTGGTTCCGGTGTTCTTGGCAGGTGATTCTGGCGTGTCCAGCAGGTGGTTCCGGTCTGTCCGGTAATGGGTTCCGTCATGTGCCGCACGTGGTTCTGGCACGTCTGAGAGGTGGTTCCCGCATGCCCGGCAGGTGCTCCAGGAGAGTCCTACAAGTGGTTCTGGCCTAGCCCGCAGGTGATTTTGGCGTGTCCGGCAGGTGGTTCCGGCATGCTCGGCAGGTGGTTCAGGCATGTCTGGTAGGTGGTTCCGGTCTGTCCGCGAGGTGGTTCCGGCGTGTCAGGCACGTGGTTCCGGCATGTGTGACAGGTGGTTCTGGCATGTCCGGCAGGTGATTCTGGATTGTCCACCAAGTGGCTCTGGTGTAACCAGCAGGTGATTCCGGAGTGTACGGCAAGTGGTTCTGGCCTAGCTGGCTGGTGATTTTGGGGTGTCCAGCAGGTGGCTCCAGCGAGTCGAGCAAGTTGTTCCGGTGTGCTCAGCAGGTGGTTCAGGCAGGTCGGGCAGGTGTTTCTGGTCTGTCCAGTACGTGGTGCCGGCATGTCCGGCACGTGCTTCCAGTATGTTTGAGAGGTGGTTCCTACCTTCCCGGCGGGAGATTCCGGAGCGTCCGCCATGTGATTCTGGCCTACCTGGCAGGGGATTTTGGCGTCTCTGGCTGGTGGTTCCGGCGAGTCGAAGAGGAGGTTCCGGCGTGCTCGGCAGGTGCATCCGGTGTCTCTGGCACGTCATTCTGGCACGCTCGAGAGGTGGTTCCGGCATGCCTGACAGGTGATTCCGGAGTGTCCGACAAGGGGTTCTGGCACGTCTGAGAGGTGGTTCCGGCATACCCTGCAGGTGATTCTGGCTTGTCTGCCGAGTGGTGCTGGCGTAGCCATCAGGTGATTTTGGCGTGTCCAGCAGGTGGCTCCAGCGAGTAGAGCAGGTTGTTCCAGCGTACTCAGCAGGTGGTTCAGGCGGGTCTGGCAGGTGGTTCCGGTCTCTCTAGTAGGTGGTTCCGGCGTGTCCGGCACGTGCTTCTGGCACGTCTGAGAGCTGGTTCCGGCATGCCCGGCGGGTGATTCCATAGAGTCCGCCACGTGGTTCTGGCCTAGCTGACAGGTGATTTTGGCGTCCCCGGCAGGTGGTTACAGCGAGTTGAGCAGGAGGTTCCGGCATGCTCGGCAGTTGCATCCGGTGTCTCTGGCACGTGGTTCTGGCACGTCTGACATTTGGTTGCATCATGTCTGGCAGGTGATTCCGGAGTGTCCGGCAAGAGGTTCTGGTGTAGCCGGCAGGTGATTTTGGCATGTCCGGCAGGTGTTTCTGGCGAGCTGTTCAGGTGGTTCCGGTGTTCTTGGCAGGTGATTCTGGCGTGTCCAGCAGGTGGTTCCGGTCTGTCCGGTAATGGGTTCCGTCATGTGCCGCACGTGGTTCTGGCACGTCTGAGAGGTGGTTCCCGCATGCCCGGCAGGTGCTCCAGGAGAGTCCTACAAGTGGTTCTGGCCTAGCCCGCAGGTGATTTTGGCGTGTCCGGCAGGTGGTTCCGGCATGCTCGGCAGGTGGTTCAGGCATGTCTGGTAGGTGGTTCCGGTCTGTCCGCGAGGTGGTTCCGGCGTGTCAGGCACGTGGTTCCGGCATGTGTGACAGGTGGTTCTGGCATGTCCGGCAGGTGATTCTGGATTGTCCACCAAGTGGCTCTGGTGTAACCAGCAGGTGATTCCGGAGTGTACGGCAAGTGGTTCTGGCCTAGCTGGCTGGTGATTTTGGGGTGTCCAGCAGGTGGCTCCAGCGAGTCGAGCAAGTTGTTCCGGTGTGCTCAGCAGGTGGTTCAGGCAGGTCGGGCAGGTGTTTCTGGTCTGTCCAGTACGTGGTGCCGGCATGTCCGGCACGTGCTTCCAGTATGTTTGAGAGGTGGTTCCTACCTTCCCGGCGGGAGATTCCGGAGCGTCCGCCATGTGATTCTGGCCTACCTGGCAGGGGATTTTGGCGTCTCTGGCTGGTGGTTCCGGCGAGTCGAAGAGGAGGTTCCGGCGTGCTCGGCAGGTGCATCCGGTGTCTCTGGCACGTCATTCTGGCACGCTCGAGAGGTGGTTCCGGCATGCCTGACAGGTGATTCCGGAGTGTCCGACAAGGGGTTCTGGCACGTCTGAGAGGTGGTTCCGGCATACCCTGCAGGTGATTCTGGCTTGTCTGCCGAGTGGTGCTGGCGTAGCCATCAGGTGATTTTGGCGTGTCCAGCAGGTGGCTCCAGCGAGTAGAGCAGGTTGTTCCAGCGTACTCAGCAGGTGGTTCAGGCGGGTCTGGCAGGTGGTTCCGGTCTCTCTAGTAGGTGGTTCCGGCGTGTCCGGCACGTGCTTCTGGCACGTCTGAGAGCTGGTTCCGGCATGCCCGGCGGGTGATTCCATAGAGTCCGCCACGTGGTTCTGGCCTAGCTGACAGGTGATTTTGGCGTCCCCGGCAGGTGGTTACAGCGAGTTGAGCAGGAGGTTCCGGCATGCTCGGCAGTTGCATCCGGTGTCTCTGGCACGTGGTTCTGGCACGTCTGACATTTGGTTGCATCATGTCTGGCAGGTGATTCCGGAGTGTCCGGCAAGAGGTTCTGGTGTAGCCGGCAGGTGATTTTGGCATGTCCGGCAGGTGTTTCTGGCGAGCTGTTCAGGTGGTTCCGGTGTTCTTGGCAGGTGATTCTGGCGTGTCCAGCAGGTGGTTCCGGTCTGTCCGGTAATGGGTTCCGTCATGTGCCGCACGTGGTTCTGGCACGTCTGAGAGGTGGTTCCCGCATGCCCGGCAGGTGCTCCAGGAGAGTCCTACAAGTGGTTCTGGCCTAGCCCGCAGGTGATTTTGGCGTGTCCGGCAGGTGGTTCCGGCATGCTCGGCAGGTGGTTCAGGCATGTCTGGTAGGTGGTTCCGGTCTGTCCGCGAGGTGGTTCCGGCGTGTCAGGCACGTGGTTCCGGCATGTGTGACAGGTGGTTCTGGCATGTCCGGCAGGTGATTCTGGATTGTCCACCAAGTGGCTCTGGTGTAACCAGCAGGTGATTCCGGAGTGTACGGCAAGTGGTTCTGGCCTAGCTGGCTGGTGATTTTGGGGTGTCCAGCAGGTGGCTCCAGCGAGTCGAGCAAGTTGTTCCGGTGTGCTCAGCAGGTGGTTCAGGCAGGTCGGGCAGGTGTTTCTGGTCTGTCCAGTACGTGGTGCCGGCATGTCCGGCACGTGCTTCCAGTATGTTTGAGAGGTGGTTCCTACCTTCCCGGCGGGAGATTCCGGAGCGTCCGCCATGTGATTCTGGCCTACCTGGCAGGGGATTTTGGCGTCTCTGGCTGGTGGTTCCGGCGAGTCGAAGAGGAGGTTCCGGCGTGCTCGGCAGGTGCATCCGGTGTCTCTGGCACGTCATTCTGGCACGCTCGAGAGGTGGTTCCGGCATGCCTGACAGGTGATTCCGGAGTGTCCGACAAGGGGTTCTGGCACGTCTGAGAGGTGGTTCCGGCAAAAAAAAAAAAAGATTCTGGCTTCTGGTCT
>NW_027224896.1:0-19657 GCF_041296235.1 Equus asinus | reverse complement strand
CCTACTAGAGAGACCTTTTTTTTTTTTTTTTCCCGCCTGAACCACCTGCTGAGTACGCTGGAACAACCTGCTCTACTCGCTGGAGCCACCTGCTGGACACGCCAAAATCACCTGATGGCTACGCCAGCACCACTCGGCAGACAAGCCAGAATCACCTGCAGGGTATGCCGGAACCACCTCTCAGACGTGCCAGAACCCCTTGTCGGACACTCCGGAATCACCTGTCAGGCATGCCGGAACCACCTCTCGAACGTGCCAGAATGACGTGCCAGAGACACCGGATGCACCTGCCGAGCACGCCGGAACCTCCTCTTCGACTCGCCGGAACCACCAGCCAGAGACGCCAAAATCCCCTGCCAGGTAGGCCAGAATCACATGGCGGACGCTCCGGAATCTCCCGCCGGGAAGGTAGGAACCACCTCTCAAACATACTGGAAGCACGTGCCGGACATGCCGGCACCACGTACTGGACAGACCAGAAACACCTGCCCGACCTGCCTGAACCACCTGCTGAGCACACCGGAACAACTTGCTCGACTCGCTGGAGCCACCTGCTGGACACCCCAAAATCACCAGCCAGCTAGGCCAGAACCACTTGCCGTACACTCCGGAATCACCTGCTGGTTACACCAGAGCCACTTGGTGGACAATCCAGAATCACCTGCCGGACATGCCAGAACCACCTGTCACACATGCCGGAACCACGTGCCTGACACGCCGGAACCACCTCGCGGACAGACCGGAACCACCTACCAGACATGCCTGAACCACCTGCCGAGCATGCCGGAACCACCTGCCGGACACGCCAAAATCACCTGCGGGCTAGGCCAGAACCACTTGTAGGACTCTCCTGGAGCACCTGCCGGGCATGCGGGAACCACCTCTCAGACGTGCCAGAACCACGTGCGGCACATGACGGAACCCATTACCGGACAGACCGGAACCACCTGCTGGACACGCCAGAATCACCTGCCAAGAACACCGGAACCACCTGAACAGCTCGCCAGAAACACCTGCCGGACATGCCAAAATCACCTGCCGGCTACACCAGAACCTCTTGCCGGACACTCCGGAATCACCTGCCAGACATGATGCAACCAAATGTCAGACGTGCCAGAACCACGTGCCAGAGACACCGGATGCAACTGCCGAGCATGCCGGAACCTCCTGCTCAACTCGCTGTAACCACCTGCCGGGGACGCCAAAATCACCTGTCAGCTAGGCCAGAACCACGTGGCGGACTCTATGGAATCACCCGCCGGGCATGCCGGAACCAGCTCTCAGACGTGCCAGAAGCACGTGCCGGACACGCCGGAACCACCTACTAGAGAGACCGGAACCACCTGCCAGACCCGCCTGAACCACCTGCTGAGTACGCTGGAACAACCTGCTCTACTCGCTGGAGCCACCTGCTGGACACGCCAAAATCACCTGATGGCTACGCCAGCACCACTCGGCAGACAAGCCAGAATCACCTGCAGGGTATGCCGGAACCACCTCTCAGACGTGCCAGAACCCCTTGTCGGACACTCCGGAATCACCTGTCAGGCATGCCGGAACCACCTCTCGAGCGTGCCAGAATGACGTGCCAGAGACACCGGATGCACCTGCCGAGCACGCCGGAACCTCCTCTTCGACTCGCCGGAACCACCAGCCAGAGACGCCAAAATCCCCTGCCAGGTAGGCCAGAATCACATGGCGGACGCTCCGGAATCTCCCGCCGGGAAGGTAGGAACCACCTCTCAAACATACTGGAAGCACGTGCCGGACATGCCGGCACCACGTACTGGACAGACCAGAAACACCTGCCCGACCTGCCTGAACCACCTGCTGAGCACACCGGAACAACTTGCTCGACTCGCTGGAGCCACCTGCTGGACACCCCAAAATCACCAGCCAGCTAGGCCAGAACCACTTGCCGTACACTCCGGAATCACCTGCTGGTTACACCAGAGCCACTTGGTGGACAATCCAGAATCACCTGCCGGACATGCCAGAACCACCTGTCACACATGCCGGAACCACGTGCCTGACACGCCGGAACCACCTCGCGGACAGACCGGAACCACCTACCAGACATGCCTGAACCACCTGCCGAGCATGCCGGAACCACCTGCCGGACACGCCAAAATCACCTGCGGGCTAGGCCAGAACCACTTGTAGGACTCTCCTGGAGCACCTGCCGGGCATGCGGGAACCACCTCTCAGACGTGCCAGAACCACGTGCGGCACATGACGGAACCCATTACCGGACAGACCGGAACCACCTGCTGGACACGCCAGAATCACCTGCCAAGAACACCGGAACCACCTGAACAGCTCGCCAGAAACACCTGCCGGACATGCCAAAATCACCTGCCGGCTACACCAGAACCTCTTGCCGGACACTCCGGAATCACCTGCCAGACATGATGCAACCAAATGTCAGACGTGCCAGAACCACGTGCCAGAGACACCGGATGCAACTGCCGAGCATGCCGGAACCTCCTGCTCAACTCGCTGTAACCACCTGCCGGGGACGCCAAAATCACCTGTCAGCTAGGCCAGAACCACGTGGCGGACTCTATGGAATCACCCGCCGGGCATGCCGGAACCAGCTCTCAGACGTGCCAGAAGCACGTGCCGGACACGCCGGAACCACCTACTAGAGAGACCGGAACCACCTGCCAGACCCGCCTGAACCACCTGCTGAGTACGCTGGAACAACCTGCTCTACTCGCTGGAGCCACCTGCTGGACACGCCAAAATCACCTGATGGCTACGCCAGCACCACTCGGCAGACAAGCCAGAATCACCTGCAGGGTATGCCGGAACCACCTCTCAGACGTGCCAGAACCCCTTGTCGGACACTCCGGAATCACCTGTCAGGCATGCCGGAACCACCTCTCGAGCGTGCCAGAATGACGTGCCAGAGACACCGGATGCACCTGCCGAGCACGCCGGAACCTCCTCTTCGACTCGCCGGAACCACCAGCCAGAGACGCCAAAATCCCCTGCCAGGTAGGCCAGAATCACATGGCGGACGCTCCGGAATCTCCCGCCGGGAAGGTAGGAACCACCTCTCAAACATACTGGAAGCACGTGCCGGACATGCCGGCACCACGTACTGGACAGACCAGAAACACCTGCCCGACCTGCCTGAACCACCTGCTGAGCACACCGGAACAACTTGCTCGACTCGCTGGAGCCACCTGCTGGACACCCCAAAATCACCAGCCAGCTAGGCCAGAACCACTTGCCGTACACTCCGGAATCACCTGCTGGTTACACCAGAGCCACTTGGTGGACAATCCAGAATCACCTGCCGGACATGCCAGAACCACCTGTCACACATGCCGGAACCACGTGCCTGACACGCCGGAACCACCTCGCGGACAGACCGGAACCACCTACCAGACATGCCTGAACCACCTGCCGAGCATGCCGGAACCACCTGCCGGACACGCCAAAATCACCTGCGGGCTAGGCCAGAACCACTTGTAGGACTCTCCTGGAGCACCTGCCGGGCATGCGGGAACCACCTCTCAGACGTGCCAGAACCACGTGCGGCACATGACGGAACCCATTACCGGACAGACCGGAACCACCTGCTGGACACGCCAGAATCACCTGCCAAGAACACCGGAACCACCTGAACAGCTCGCCAGAAACACCTGCCGGACATGCCAAAATCACCTGCCGGCTACACCAGAACCTCTTGCCGGACACTCCGGAATCACCTGCCAGACATGATGCAACCAAATGTCAGACGTGCCAGAACCACGTGCCAGAGACACCGGATGCAACTGCCGAGCATGCCGGAACCTCCTGCTCAACTCGCTGTAACCACCTGCCGGGGACGCCAAAATCACCTGTCAGCTAGGCCAGAACCACGTGGCGGACTCTATGGAATCACCCGCCGGGCATGCCGGAACCAGCTCTCAGACGTGCCAGAAGCACGTGCCGGACACGCCGGAACCACCTACTAGAGAGACCGGAACCACCTGCCAGACCCGCCTGAACCACCTGCTGAGTACGCTGGAACAACCTGCTCTACTCGCTGGAGCCACCTGCTGGACACGCCAAAATCACCTGATGGCTACGCCAGCACCACTCGGCAGACAAGCCAGAATCACCTGCAGGGTATGCCGGAACCACCTCTCAGACGTGCCAGAACCCCTTGTCGGACACTCCGGAATCACCTGTCAGGCATGCCGGAACCACCTCTCGAGCGTGCCAGAATGACGTGCCAGAGACACCGGATGCACCTGCCGAGCACGCCGGAACCTCCTCTTCGACTCGCCGGAACCACCAGCCAGAGACGCCAAAATCCCCTGCCAGGTAGGCCAGAATCACATGGCGGACGCTCCGGAATCTCCCGCCGGGAAGGTAGGAACCACCTCTCAAACATACTGGAAGCACGTGCCGGACATGCCGGCACCACGTACTGGACAGACCAGAAACACCTGCCCGACCTGCCTGAACCACCTGCTGAGCACACCGGAACAACTTGCTCGACTCGCTGGAGCCACCTGCTGGACACCCCAAAATCACCAGCCAGCTAGGCCAGAACCACTTGCCGTACACTCCGGAATCACCTGCTGGTTACACCAGAGCCACTTGGTGGACAATCCAGAATCACCTGCCGGACATGCCAGAACCACCTGTCACACATGCCGGAACCACGTGCCTGACACGCCGGAACCACCTCGCGGACAGACCGGAACCACCTACCAGACATGCCTGAACCACCTGCCGAGCATGCCGGAACCACCTGCCGGACACGCCAAAATCACCTGCGGGCTAGGCCAGAACCACTTGTAGGACTCTCCTGGAGCACCTGCCGGGCATGCGGGAACCACCTCTCAGACGTGCCAGAACCACGTGCGGCACATGACGGAACCCATTACCGGACAGACCGGAACCACCTGCTGGACACGCCAGAATCACCTGCCAAGAACACCGGAACCACCTGAACAGCTCGCCAGAAACACCTGCCGGACATGCCAAAATCACCTGCCGGCTACACCAGAACCTCTTGCCGGACACTCCGGAATCACCTGCCAGACATGATGCAACCAAATGTCAGACGTGCCAGAACCACGTGCCAGAGACACCGGATGCAACTGCCGAGCATGCCGGAACCTCCTGCTCAACTCGCTGTAACCACCTGCCGGGGACGCCAAAATCACCTGTCAGCTAGGCCAGAACCACGTGGCGGACTCTATGGAATCACCCGCCGGGCATGCCGGAACCAGCTCTCAGACGTGCCAGAAGCACGTGCCGGACACGCCGGAACCACCTACTAGAGAGACCGGAACCACCTGCCAGACCCGCCTGAACCACCTGCTGAGTACGCTGGAACAACCTGCTCTACTCGCTGGAGCCACCTGCTGGACACGCCAAAATCACCTGATGGCTACGCCAGCACCACTCGGCAGACAAGCCAGAATCACCTGCAGGGTATGCCGGAACCACCTCTCAGACGTGCCAGAACCCCTTGTCGGACACTCCGGAATCACCTGTCAGGCATGCCGGAACCACCTCTCGAGCGTGCCAGAATGACGTGCCAGAGACACCGGATGCACCTGCCGAGCACGCCGGAACCTCCTCTTCGACTCGCCGGAACCACCAGCCAGAGACGCCAAAATCCCCTGCCAGGTAGGCCAGAATCACATGGCGGACGCTCCGGAATCTCCCGCCGGGAAGGTAGGAACCACCTCTCAAACATACTGGAAGCACGTGCCGGACATGCCGGCACCACGTACTGGACAGACCAGAAACACCTGCCCGACCTGCCTGAACCACCTGCTGAGCACACCGGAACAACTTGCTCGACTCGCTGGAGCCACCTGCTGGACACCCCAAAATCACCAGCCAGCTAGGCCAGAACCACTTGCCGTACACTCCGGAATCACCTGCTGGTTACACCAGAGCCACTTGGTGGACAATCCAGAATCACCTGCCGGACATGCCAGAACCACCTGTCACACATGCCGGAACCACGTGCCTGACACGCCGGAACCACCTCGCGGACAGACCGGAACCACCTACCAGACATGCCTGAACCACCTGCCGAGCATGCCGGAACCACCTGCCGGACACGCCAAAATCACCTGCGGGCTAGGCCAGAACCACTTGTAGGACTCTCCTGGAGCACCTGCCGGGCATGCGGGAACCACCTCTCAGACGTGCCAGAACCACGTGCGGCACATGACGGAACCCATTACCGGACAGACCGGAACCACCTGCTGGACACGCCAGAATCACCTGCCAAGAACACCGGAACCACCTGAACAGCTCGCCAGAAACACCTGCCGGACATGCCAAAATCACCTGCCGGCTACACCAGAACCTCTTGCCGGACACTCCGGAATCACCTGCCAGACATGATGCAACCAAATGTCAGACGTGCCAGAACCACGTGCCAGAGACACCGGATGCAACTGCCGAGCATGCCGGAACCTCCTGCTCAACTCGCTGTAACCACCTGCCGGGGACGCCAAAATCACCTGTCAGCTAGGCCAGAACCACGTGGCGGACTCTATGGAATCACCCGCCGGGCATGCCGGAACCAGCTCTCAGACGTGCCAGAAGCACGTGCCGGACACGCCGGAACCACCTACTAGAGAGACCGGAACCACCTGCCAGACCCGCCTGAACCACCTGCTGAGTACGCTGGAACAACCTGCTCTACTCGCTGGAGCCACCTGCTGGACACGCCAAAATCACCTGATGGCTACGCCAGCACCACTCGGCAGACAAGCCAGAATCACCTGCAGGGTATGCCGGAACCACCTCTCAGACGTGCCAGAACCCCTTGTCGGACACTCCGGAATCACCTGTCAGGCATGCCGGAACCACCTCTCGAGCGTGCCAGAATGACGTGCCAGAGACACCGGATGCACCTGCCGAGCACGCCGGAACCTCCTCTTCGACTCGCCGGAACCACCAGCCAGAGACGCCAAAATCCCCTGCCAGGTAGGCCAGAATCACATGGCGGACGCTCCGGAATCTCCCGCCGGGAAGGTAGGAACCACCTCTCAAACATACTGGAAGCACGTGCCGGACATGCCGGCACCACGTACTGGACAGACCAGAAACACCTGCCCGACCTGCCTGAACCACCTGCTGAGCACACCGGAACAACTTGCTCGACTCGCTGGAGCCACCTGCTGGACACCCCAAAATCACCAGCCAGCTAGGCCAGAACCACTTGCCGTACACTCCGGAATCACCTGCTGGTTACACCAGAGCCACTTGGTGGACAATCCAGAATCACCTGCCGGACATGCCAGAACCACCTGTCACACATGCCGGAACCACGTGCCTGACACGCCGGAACCACCTCGCGGACAGACCGGAACCACCTACCAGACATGCCTGAACCACCTGCCGAGCATGCCGGAACCACCTGCCGGACACGCCAAAATCACCTGCGGGCTAGGCCAGAACCACTTGTAGGACTCTCCTGGAGCACCTGCCGGGCATGCGGGAACCACCTCTCAGACGTGCCAGAACCACGTGCGGCACATGACGGAACCCATTACCGGACAGACCGGAACCACCTGCTGGACACGCCAGAATCACCTGCCAAGAACACCGGAACCACCTGAACAGCTCGCCAGAAACACCTGCCGGACATGCCAAAATCACCTGCCGGCTACACCAGAACCTCTTGCCGGACACTCCGGAATCACCTGCCAGACATGATGCAACCAAATGTCAGACGTGCCAGAACCACGTGCCAGAGACACCGGATGCAACTGCCGAGCATGCCGGAACCTCCTGCTCAACTCGCTGTAACCACCTGCCGGGGACGCCAAAATCACCTGTCAGCTAGGCCAGAACCACGTGGCGGACTCTATGGAATCACCCGCCGGGCATGCCGGAACCAGCTCTCAGACGTGCCAGAAGCACGTGCCGGACACGCCGGAACCACCTACTAGAGAGACCGGAACCACCTGCCAGACCCGCCTGAACCACCTGCTGAGTACGCTGGAACAACCTGCTCTACTCGCTGGAGCCACCTGCTGGACACGCCAAAATCACCTGATGGCTACGCCAGCACCACTCGGCAGACAAGCCAGAATCACCTGCAGGGTATGCCGGAACCACCTCTCAGACGTGCCAGAACCCCTTGTCGGACACTCCGGAATCACCTGTCAGGCATGCCGGAACCACCTCTCGAGCGTGCCAGAATGACGTGCCAGAGACACCGGATGCACCTGCCGAGCACGCCGGAACCTCCTCTTCGACTCGCCGGAACCACCAGCCAGAGACGCCAAAATCCCCTGCCAGGTAGGCCAGAATCACATGGCGGACGCTCCGGAATCTCCCGCCGGGAAGGTAGGAACCACCTCTCAAACATACTGGAAGCACGTGCCGGACATGCCGGCACCACGTACTGGACAGACCAGAAACACCTGCCCGACCTGCCTGAACCACCTGCTGAGCACACCGGAACAACTTGCTCGACTCGCTGGAGCCACCTGCTGGACACCCCAAAATCACCAGCCAGCTAGGCCAGAACCACTTGCCGTACACTCCGGAATCACCTGCTGGTTACACCAGAGCCACTTGGTGGACAATCCAGAATCACCTGCCGGACATGCCAGAACCACCTGTCACACATGCCGGAACCACGTGCCTGACACGCCGGAACCACCTCGCGGACAGACCGGAACCACCTACCAGACATGCCTGAACCACCTGCCGAGCATGCCGGAACCACCTGCCGGACACGCCAAAATCACCTGCGGGCTAGGCCAGAACCACTTGTAGGACTCTCCTGGAGCACCTGCCGGGCATGCGGGAACCACCTCTCAGACGTGCCAGAACCACGTGCGGCACATGACGGAACCCATTACCGGACAGACCGGAACCACCTGCTGGACACGCCAGAATCACCTGCCAAGAACACCGGAACCACCTGAACAGCTCGCCAGAAACACCTGCCGGACATGCCAAAATCACCTGCCGGCTACACCAGAACCTCTTGCCGGACACTCCGGAATCACCTGCCAGACATGATGCAACCAAATGTCAGACGTGCCAGAACCACGTGCCAGAGACACCGGATGCAACTGCCGAGCATGCCGGAACCTCCTGCTCAACTCGCTGTAACCACCTGCCGGGGACGCCAAAATCACCTGTCAGCTAGGCCAGAACCACGTGGCGGACTCTATGGAATCACCCGCCGGGCATGCCGGAACCAGCTCTCAGACGTGCCAGAAGCACGTGCCGGACACGCCGGAACCACCTACTAGAGAGACCGGAACCACCTGCCAGACCCGCCTGAACCACCTGCTGAGTACGCTGGAACAACCTGCTCTACTCGCTGGAGCCACCTGCTGGACACGCCAAAATCACCTGATGGCTACGCCAGCACCACTCGGCAGACAAGCCAGAATCACCTGCAGGGTATGCCGGAACCACCTCTCAGACGTGCCAGAACCCCTTGTCGGACACTCCGGAATCACCTGTCAGGCATGCCGGAACCACCTCTCGAGCGTGCCAGAATGACGTGCCAGAGACACCGGATGCACCTGCCGAGCACGCCGGAACCTCCTCTTCGACTCGCCGGAACCACCAGCCAGAGACGCCAAAATCCCCTGCCAGGTAGGCCAGAATCACATGGCGGACGCTCCGGAATCTCCCGCCGGGAAGGTAGGAACCACCTCTCAAACATACTGGAAGCACGTGCCGGACATGCCGGCACCACGTACTGGACAGACCAGAAACACCTGCCCGACCTGCCTGAACCACCTGCTGAGCACACCGGAACAACTTGCTCGACTCGCTGGAGCCACCTGCTGGACACCCCAAAATCACCAGCCAGCTAGGCCAGAACCACTTGCCGTACACTCCGGAATCACCTGCTGGTTACACCAGAGCCACTTGGTGGACAATCCAGAATCACCTGCCGGACATGCCAGAACCACCTGTCACACATGCCGGAACCACGTGCCTGACACGCCGGAACCACCTCGCGGACAGACCGGAACCACCTACCAGACATGCCTGAACCACCTGCCGAGCATGCCGGAACCACCTGCCGGACACGCCAAAATCACCTGCGGGCTAGGCCAGAACCACTTGTAGGACTCTCCTGGAGCACCTGCCGGGCATGCGGGAACCACCTCTCAGACGTGCCAGAACCACGTGCGGCACATGACGGAACCCATTACCGGACAGACCGGAACCACCTGCTGGACACGCCAGAATCACCTGCCAAGAACACCGGAACCACCTGAACAGCTCGCCAGAAACACCTGCCGGACATGCCAAAATCACCTGCCGGCTACACCAGAACCTCTTGCCGGACACTCCGGAATCACCTGCCAGACATGATGCAACCAAATGTCAGACGTGCCAGAACCACGTGCCAGAGACACCGGATGCAACTGCCGAGCATGCCGGAACCTCCTGCTCAACTCGCTGTAACCACCTGCCGGGGACGCCAAAATCACCTGTCAGCTAGGCCAGAACCACGTGGCGGACTCTATGGAATCACCCGCCGGGCATGCCGGAACCAGCTCTCAGACGTGCCAGAAGCACGTGCCGGACACGCCGGAACCACCTACTAGAGAGACCGGAACCACCTGCCAGACCCGCCTGAACCACCTGCTGAGTACGCTGGAACAACCTGCTCTACTCGCTGGAGCCACCTGCTGGACACGCCAAAATCACCTGATGGCTACGCCAGCACCACTCGGCAGACAAGCCAGAATCACCTGCAGGGTATGCCGGAACCACCTCTCAGACGTGCCAGAACCCCTTGTCGGACACTCCGGAATCACCTGTCAGGCATGCCGGAACCACCTCTCGAGCGTGCCAGAATGACGTGCCAGAGACACCGGATGCACCTGCCGAGCACGCCGGAACCTCCTCTTCGACTCGCCGGAACCACCAGCCAGAGACGCCAAAATCCCCTGCCAGGTAGGCCAGAATCACATGGCGGACGCTCCGGAATCTCCCGCCGGGAAGGTAGGAACCACCTCTCAAACATACTGGAAGCACGTGCCGGACATGCCGGCACCACGTACTGGACAGACCAGAAACACCTGCCCGACCTGCCTGAACCACCTGCTGAGCACACCGGAACAACTTGCTCGACTCGCTGGAGCCACCTGCTGGACACCCCAAAATCACCAGCCAGCTAGGCCAGAACCACTTGCCGTACACTCCGGAATCACCTGCTGGTTACACCAGAGCCACTTGGTGGACAATCCAGAATCACCTGCCGGACATGCCAGAACCACCTGTCACACATGCCGGAACCACGTGCCTGACACGCCGGAACCACCTCGCGGACAGACCGGAACCACCTACCAGACATGCCTGAACCACCTGCCGAGCATGCCGGAACCACCTGCCGGACACGCCAAAATCACCTGCGGGCTAGGCCAGAACCACTTGTAGGACTCTCCTGGAGCACCTGCCGGGCATGCGGGAACCACCTCTCAGACGTGCCAGAACCACGTGCGGCACATGACGGAACCCATTACCGGACAGACCGGAACCACCTGCTGGACACGCCAGAATCACCTGCCAAGAACACCGGAACCACCTGAACAGCTCGCCAGAAACACCTGCCGGACATGCCAAAATCACCTGCCGGCTACACCAGAACCTCTTGCCGGACACTCCGGAATCACCTGCCAGACATGATGCAACCAAATGTCAGACGTGCCAGAACCACGTGCCAGAGACACCGGATGCAACTGCCGAGCATGCCGGAACCTCCTGCTCAACTCGCTGTAACCACCTGCCGGGGACGCCAAAATCACCTGTCAGCTAGGCCAGAACCACGTGGCGGACTCTATGGAATCACCCGCCGGGCATGCCGGAACCAGCTCTCAGACGTGCCAGAAGCACGTGCCGGACACGCCGGAACCACCTACTAGAGAGACCGGAACCACCTGCCAGACCCGCCTGAACCACCTGCTGAGTACGCTGGAACAACCTGCTCTACTCGCTGGAGCCACCTGCTGGACACGCCAAAATCACCTGATGGCTACGCCAGCACCACTCGGCAGACAAGCCAGAATCACCTGCAGGGTATGCCGGAACCACCTCTCAGACGTGCCAGAACCCCTTGTCGGACACTCCGGAATCACCTGTCAGGCATGCCGGAACCACCTCTCGAACGTGCCAGAATGACGTGCCAGAGACACCGGATGCACCTGCCGAGCACGCCGGAACCTCCTCTTCGACTCGCCGGAACCACCAGCCAGAGACGCCAAAATCCCCTGCCAGGTAGGCCAGAATCACATGGCGGACGCTCCGGAATCTCCCGCCGGGAAGGTAGGAACCACCTCTCAAACATACTGGAAGCACGTGCCGGACATGCCGGCACCACGTACTGGACAGACCAGAAACACCTGCCGGACCTGCCTGAACCACCTGCTGAGCACACCGGAACAACTTGCTCGACTCGCTGGAGCCACCTGCTGGACACCCCAAAATCACCAGCCAGCTAGGCCAGAACCACTTGCCGTACACTCCGGAATCACCTGCTGGTTACACCAGAGCCACTTGGTGGACAATCCAGAATCACCTGCCGGACATGCCAGAACCACCTGTCACACATGCCGGAACCACGTGCCTGACACGCCGGAACCACCTCGCGGACAGACCGGAACCACCTACCAGACATGCCTGAACCACCTGCCGAGCATGCCGGAACCACCTGCCGGACACGCCAAAATCACCTGCGGGCTAGGCCAGAACCACTTGTAGGACTCTCCTGGAGCACCTGCCGGGCATGCGGGAACCACCTCTCAGACGTGCCAGAACCACGTGCGGCACATGACGGAACCCATTACCGGACAGACCGGAACCACCTGCTGGACACGCCAGAATCACCTGCCAAGAACACCGGAACCACCTGAACAGCTCGCCAGAAACACCTGCCGGACATGCCAAAATCACCTGCCGGCTACACCAGAACCTCTTGCCGGACACTCCGGAATCACCTGCCAGACATGATGCAACCAAATGTCAGACGTGCCAGAACCACGTGCCAGAGACACCGGATGCAACTGCCGAGCATGCCGGAACCTCCTGCTCAACTCGCTGTAACCACCTGCCGGGGACGCCAAAATCACCTGTCAGCTAGGCCAGAACCACGTGGCGGACTCTATGGAATCACCCGCCGGGCATGCCGGAACCAGCTCTCAGACGTGCCAGAAGCACGTGCCGGACACGCCGGAACCACCTACTAGAGAGACCGGAACCACCTGCCAGACCCGCCTGAACCACCTGCTGAGTACGCTGGAACAACCTGCTCTACTCGCTGGAGCCACCTGCTGGACACGCCAAAATCACCTGATGGCTACGCCAGCACCACTCGGCAGACAAGCCAGAATCACCTGCAGGGTATGCCGGAACCACCTCTCAGACGTGCCAGAACCCCTTGTCGGACACTCCGGAATCACCTGTCAGGCATGCCGGAACCACCTCTCGAGCGTGCCAGAATGACGTGCCAGAGACACCGGATGCACCTGCCGAGCACGCCGGAACCTCCTCTTCGACTCGCCGGAACCACCAGCCAGAGACGCCAAAATCCCCTGCCAGGTAGGCCAGAATCACATGGCGGACGCTCCGGAATCTCCCGCCGGGAAGGTAGGAACCACCTCTCAAACATACTGGAAGCACGTGCCGGACATGCCGGCACCACGTACTGGACAGACCAGAAACACCTGCCCGACCTGCCTGAACCACCTGCTGAGCACACCGGAACAACTTGCTCGACTCGCTGGAGCCACCTGCTGGACACCCCAAAATCACCAGCCAGCTAGGCCAGAACCACTTGCCGTACACTCCGGAATCACCTGCTGGTTACACCAGAGCCACTTGGTGGACAATCCAGAATCACCTGCCGGACATGCCAGAACCACCTGTCACACATGCCGGAACCACGTGCCTGACACGCCGGAACCACCTCGCGGACAGACCGGAACCACCTACCAGACATGCCTGAACCACCTGCCGAGCATGCCGGAACCACCTGCCGGACACGCCAAAATCACCTGCGGGCTAGGCCAGAACCACTTGTAGGACTCTCCTGGAGCACCTGCCGGGCATGCGGGAACCACCTCTCAGACGTGCCAGAACCACGTGCGGCACATGACGGAACCCATTACCGGACAGACCGGAACCACCTGCTGGACACGCCAGAATCACCTGCCAAGAACACCGGAACCACCTGAACAGCTCGCCAGAAACACCTGCCGGACATGCCAAAATCACCTGCCGGCTACACCAGAACCTCTTGCCGGACACTCCGGAATCACCTGCCAGACATGATGCAACCAAATGTCAGACGTGCCAGAACCACGTGCCAGAGACACCGGATGCAACTGCCGAGCATGCCGGAACCTCCTGCTCAACTCGCTGTAACCACCTGCCGGGGACGCCAAAATCACCTGTCAGCTAGGCCAGAACCACGTGGCGGACTCTATGGAATCACCCGCCGGGCATGCCGGAACCAGCTCTCAGACGTGCCAGAAGCACGTGCCGGACACGCCGGAACCACCTACTAGAGAGACCGGAACCACCTGCCAGACCCGCCTGAACCACCTGCTGAGTACGCTGGAACAACCTGCTCTACTCGCTGGAGCCACCTGCTGGACACGCCAAAATCACCTGATGGCTACGCCAGCACCACTCGGCAGACAAGCCAGAATCACCTGCAGGGTATGCCGGAACCACCTCTCAGACGTGCCAGAACCCCTTGTCGGACACTCCGGAATCACCTGTCAGGCATGCCGGAACCACCTCTCGAGCGTGCCAGAATGACGTGCCAGAGACACCGGATGCACCTGCCGAGCACGCCGGAACCTCCTCTTCGACTCGCCGGAACCACCAGCCAGAGACGCCAAAATCCCCTGCCAGGTAGGCCAGAATCACATGGCGGACGCTCCGGAATCTCCCGCCGGGAAGGTAGGAACCACCTCTCAAACATACTGGAAGCACGTGCCGGACATGCCGGCACCACGTACTGGACAGACCAGAAACACCTGCCGGACCTGCCTGAACCACCTGCTGAGCACACCGGAACAACTTGCTCGACTCGCTGGAGCCACCTGCTGGACACCCCAAAATCACCAGCCAGCTAGGCCAGAACCACTTGCCGTACACTCCGGAATCACCTGCTGGTTACACCAGAGCCACTTGGTGGACAATCCAGAATCACCTGCCGGACATGCCAGAACCACCTGTCACACATGCCGGAACCACGTGCCTGACACGCCGGAACCACCTCGCGGACAGACCGGAACCACCTACCAGACATGCCTGAACCACCTGCCGAGCATGCCGGAACCACCTGCCGGACACGCCAAAATCACCTGCGGGCTAGGCCAGAACCACTTGTAGGACTCTCCTGGAGCACCTGCCGGGCATGCGGGAACCACCTCTCAGACGTGCCAGAACCACGTGCGGCACATGACGGAACCCATTACCGGACAGACCGGAACCACCTGCTGGACACGCCAGAATCACCTGCCAAGAACACCGGAACCACCTGAACAGCTCGCCAGAAACACCTGCCGGACATGCCAAAATCACCTGCCGGCTACACCAGAACCTCTTGCCGGACACTCCGGAATCACCTGCCAGACATGATGCAACCAAATGTCAGACGTGCCAGAACCACGTGCCAGAGACACCGGATGCAACTGCCGAGCATGCCGGAACCTCCTGCTCAACTCGCTGTAACCACCTGCCGGGGACGCCAAAATCACCTGTCAGCTAGGCCAGAACCACGTGGCGGACTCTATGGAATCACCCGCCGGGCATGCCGGAACCAGCTCTCAGACGTGCCAGAAGCACGTGCCGGACACGCCGGAACCACCTACTAGAGAGACCGGAACCACCTGCCAGACCCGCCTGAACCACCTGCTGAGTACGCTGGAACAACCTGCTCTACTCGCTGGAGCCACCTGCTGGACACGCCAAAATCACCTGATGGCTACGCCAGCACCACTCGGCAGACAAGCCAGAATCACCTGCAGGGTATGCCGGAACCACCTCTCAGACGTGCCAGAACCCCTTGTCGGACACTCCGGAATCACCTGTCAGGCATGCCGGAACCACCTCTCGAGCGTGCCAGAATGACGTGCCAGAGACACCGGATGCACCTGCCGAGCACGCCGGAACCTCCTGTTCGACTCGCCGGAACCACCAGCCAGAGACGCCAAAATCCCCTGCCAGGTAGGCCAGAATCACATGGCGGACGCTCCGGAATCTCCCGCCGGGAAGGTAGGAACCACCTCTCAAACATACTGGAAGCACGTGCCGGACATGCCGGCACCACGTACTGGACAGACCAGAAACACCTGCCGGACCTGCCTGAACCACCTGCTGAGCACACCGGAACAACTTGCTCGACTCGCTGGAGCCACCTGCTGGACACCCCAAAATCACCAGCCAGCTAGGCCAGAACCACTTGCCGTACACTCCGGAATCACCTGCTGGTTACACCAGAGCCACTTGGTGGACAATCCAGAATCACCTGCCGGACATGCCAGAACCACCTGTCACACATGCCGGAACCACGTGCCTGACACGCCGGAACCACCTCGCGGACAGACCGGAACCACCTACCAGACATGCCTGAACCACCTGCCGAGCATGCCGGAACCACCTGCCGGACACGCCAAAATCACCTGCGGGCTAGGCCAGAACCACTTGTAGGACTCTCCTGGAGCACCTGCCGGGCATGCGGGAACCACCTCTCAGACGTGCCAGAACCACGTGCGGCACATGACGGAACCCATTACCGGACAGACCGGAACCACCTGCTGGACACGCCAGAATCACCTGCCAAGAACACCGGAACCACCTGAACAGCTCGCCAGAAACACCTGCCGGACATGCCAAAATCACCTGCCGGCTACACCAGAACCTCTTGCCGGACACTCCGGAATCACCTGCCAGACATGATGCAACCAAATGTCAGACGTGCCAGAACCACGTGCCAGAGACACCGGATGCAACTGCCGAGCATGCCGGAACCTCCTGCTCAACTCGCTGTAACCACCTGCCGGGGACGCCAAAATCACCTGTCAGCTAGGCCAGAACCACGTGGCGGACTCTATGGAATCACCCGCCGGGCATGCCGGAACCAGCTCTCAGACGTGCCAGAAGCACGTGCCGGACACGCCGGAACCACCTACTAGAGAGACCGGAACCACCTGCCAGACCCGCCTGAACCACCTGCTGAGTACGCTGGAACAACCTGCTCTACTCGCTGGAGCCACCTGCTGGACACGCCAAAATCACCTGATGGCTACGCCAGCACCACTCGGCAGACAAGCCAGAATCACCTGCAGGGTATGCCGGAACCACCTCTCAGACGTGCCAGAACCCCTTGTCGGACACTCCGGAATCACCTGTCAGGCATGCCGGAACCACCTCTCGAGCGTGCCAGAATGACGTGCCAGAGACACCGGATGCACCTGCCGAGCACGCCGGAACCTCCTCTTCGACTCGCCGGAACCACCAGCCAGAGACGCCAAAATCCCCTGCCAGGTAGGCCAGAATCACATGGCGGACGCTCCGGAATCTCCCGCCGGGAAGGTAGGAACCACCTCTCAAACATACTGGAAGCACGTGCCGGACATGCCGGCACCACGTACTGGACAGACCAGAAACACCTGCCCGACCTGCCTGAACCACCTGCTGAGCACACCGGAACAACTTGCTCGACTCGCTGGAGCCACCTGCTGGACACCCCAAAATCACCAGCCAGCTAGGCCAGAACCACTTGCCGTACACTCCGGAATCACCTGCTGGTTACACCAGAGCCACTTGGTGGACAATCCAGAATCACCTGCCGGACATGCCAGAACCACCTGTCACACATGCCGGAACCACGTGCCTGACACGCCGGAACCACCTCGCGGACAGACCGGAACCACCTACCAGACATGCCTGAACCACCTGCCGAGCATGCCGGAACCACCTGCCGGACACGCCAAAATCACCTGCGGGCTAGGCCAGAACCACTTGTAGGACTCTCCTGGAGCACCTGCCGGGCATGCGGGAACCACCTCTCAGACGTGCCAGAACCACGTGCGGCACATGACGGAACCCATTACCGGACAGACCGGAACCACCTGCTGGACACGCCAGAATCACCTGCCAAGAACACCGGAACCACCTGAACAGCTCGCCAGAAACACCTGCCGGACATGCCAAAATCACCTGCCGGCTACACCAGAACCTCTTGCCGGACACTCCGGAATCACCTGCCAGACATGATGCAACCAAATGTCAGACGTGCCAGAACCACGTGCCAGAGACACCGGATGCAACTGCCGAGCATGCCGGAACCTCCTGCTCAACTCGCTGTAACCACCTGCCGGGGACGCCAAAATCACCTGTCAGCTAGGCCAGAACCACGTGGCGGACTCTATGGAATCACCCGCCGGGCATGCCGGAACCAGCTCTCAGACGTGCCAGAAGCACGTGCCGGACACGCCGGAACCACCTACTAGAGAGACCGGAACCACCTGCCAGACCCGCCTGAACCACCTGCTGAGTACGCTGGAACAACCTGCTCTACTCGCTGGAGCCACCTGCTGGACATGCCAAAATCACCTGATGGCTACGCCAGCACCACTCGGCAGACAAGCCAGAATCACCTGCAGGGTATGCCGGAACCACCTCTCAGACGTGCCAGAACCCCTTGTCGGACACTCCGGAATCACCTGTCAGGCATGCCGGAACCACCTCTCGAGCGTGCCAGAATGACGTGCCAGAGACACCGGATGCACCTGCCGAGCACGCCGGAACCTCCTCTTCGACTCGCCGGAACCACCAGCCAGAGACGCCAAAATCCCCTGCCAGGTAGGCCAGAATCACATGGCGGACGCTCCGGAATCTCCCGCCGGGAAGGTAGGAACCACCTCTCAAACATACTGGAAGCACGTGCCGGACATGCCGGCACCACGTACTGGACAGACCAGAAACACCTGCCGGACCTGCCTGAACCACCTGCTGAGCACACCGGAACAACTTGCTCGACTCGCTGGAGCCACCTGCTGGACACCCCAAAATCACCAGCCAGCTAGGCCAGAACCACTTGCCGTACACTCCGGAATCACCTGCTGGTTACACCAGAGCCACTTGGTGGACAATCCAGAATCACCTGCCGGACATGCCAGAACCACCTGTCACACATGCCGGAACCACGTGCCTGACACGCCGGAACCACCTCGCGGACAGACCGGAACCACCTACCAGACATGCCTGAACACCTGCCGAGCATGCCGGAACCACCTGCCGGACACGCCAAAATCACCTGCGGGCTAGGCCAGAACCACTTGTAGGACTCTCCTGGAGCACCTGCCGGGCATGCGGGAACCACCTCTCAGACGTGCCAGAACCACGTGCGGCACATGACGGAACCCATTACCGGACAGACCGGAACCACCTGCTGGACACGCCAGAATCACCTGCCAAGAACACCGGAACCACCTGAACAGCTCGCCAGAAACACCTGCCGGACATGCCAAAATCACCTGCCGGCTACACCAGAACCTCTTGCCGGACACTCCGGAATCACCTGCCAGACATGATGCAACCAAATGTCAGACGTGCCAGAACCACGTGCCAGAGACACCGGATGCAACTGCCGAGCATGCCGGAACCTCCTGCTCAACTC
>NW_027224895.1:0-24912 GCF_041296235.1 Equus asinus | reverse complement strand
GGCAGACAAGCCAGAATCACCTGCAGGGTATGCCGGAACCCACCTCTCAGACGTGCCAGAACCCCTTGTCGGACACTCCGGAATCACCTGTCAGGCATGCCGGAACCACCTCTCGAGCGTGCCAGAATGACGTGCCAGAGACACCGGATGCACCTGCCGAGCACGCCGGAACCTCCTCTTCGACTCGCCGGAACCACCAGCCAGAGACGCCAAAATCCCCTGCCAGGTAGGCCAGAATCACATGGCGGACGCTCCGGAATCTCCCGCCGGGAAGGTAGGAACCACCTCTCAAACATACTGGAAGCACGTGCCGGACATGCCGGCACCACGTACTGGACAGACCAGAAACACCTGCCCGACCTGCCTGAACCACCTGCTGAGCACACCGGAACAACTTGCTCGACTCGCTGGAGCCACCTGCTGGACACCCCAAAATCACCAGCCAGCTAGGCCAGAACCACTTGCCGTACACTCCGGAATCACCTGCTGGTTACACCAGAGCCACTTGGTGGACAATCCAGAATCACCTGCCGGACATGCCAGAACCACCTGTCACACATGCCGGAACCACGTGCCTGACACGCCGGAACCACCTCGCGGACAGACCGGAACCACCTACCAGACATGCCTGAACCACCTGCCGAGCATGCCGGAACCACCTGCCGGACACGCCAAAATCACCTGCGGGCTAGGCCAGAACCACTTGTAGGACTCTCCTGGAGCACCTGCCGGGCATGCGGGAACCACCTCTCAGACGTGCCAGAACCACGTGCGGCACATGACGGAACCCATTACCGGACAGACCGGAACCACCTGCTGGACACGCCAGAATCACCTGCCAAGAACACCGGAACCACCTGAACAGCTCGCCAGAAACACCTGCCGGACATGCCAAAATCACCTGCCGGCTACACCAGAACCTCTTGCCGGACACTCCGGAATCACCTGCCAGACATGATGCAACCAAATGTCAGACGTGCCAGAACCACGTGCCAGAGACACCGGATGCAACTGCCGAGCATGCCGGAACCTCCTGCTCAACTCGCTGTAACCACCTGCCGGGGACGCCAAAATCACCTGTCAGCTAGGCCAGAACCACGTGGCGGACTCTATGGAATCACCCGCCGGGCATGCCGGAACCAGCTCTCAGACGTGCCAGAAGCACGTGCCGGACACGCCGGAACCACCTACTAGAGAGACCGGAACCACCTGCCAGACCCGCCTGAACCACCTGCTGAGTACGCTGGAACAACCTGCTCTACTCGCTGGAGCCACCTGCTGGACACGCCAAAATCACCTGATGGCTACGCCAGCACCACTCGGCAGACAAGCCAGAATCACCTGCAGGGTATGCCGGAACCACCTCTCAGACGTGCCAGAACCCCTTGTCGGACACTCCGGAATCACCTGTCAGGCATGCCGGAACCACCTCTCGAACGTGCCAGAATGACGTGCCAGAGACACCGGATGCACCTGCCGAGCACGCCGGAACCTCCTCTTCGACTCGCCGGAACCCACCAGCCAGAGACGCCAAAATCCCCTGCCAGGTAGGCCAGAATCACATGGCGGACGCTCCGGAATCTCCCGCCGGGAAGGTAGGAACCACCTCTCAAACATACTGGAAGCACGTGCCGGACATGCCGGCACCACGTACTGGACAGACCAGAAACACCTGCCCGACCTGCCTGAACCACCTGCTGAGCACACCGGAACAACTTGCTCGACTCGCTGGAGCCACCTGCTGGACACCCCCAAAATCACCAGCCAGCTAGGCCAGAACCACTTGCCGTACACTCCGGAATCACCTGCTGGTTACACCCAGAGCCACTTGGTGGACAATCCAGAATCACCTGCCGGACATGCCAGAACCACCTGTCACACATGCCGGAACCACGTGCCTGACACGCCGGAACCACCTCGCGGACAGACCGGAACCACCTACCAGACATGCCTGAACCACCTGCCGAGCATGCCGGAACCACCTGCCGGACACGCCAAAATCACCTGCGGGCTAGGCCAGAACCACTTGTAGGACTCTCCTGGAGCACCTGCCGGGCATGCGGGAACCACCTCTCAGACGTGCCAGAACCACGTGCGGCACATGACGGAACCCATTACCGGACAGACCGGAACCACCTGCTGGACACGCCAGAATCACCTGCCAAGAACACCGGAACCACCTGAACAGCTCGCCAGAAACACCTGCCGGACATGCCAAAATCACCTGCCGGCTACACCAGAACCTCTTGCCGGACACTCCGGAATCACCTGCCAGACATGATGCAACCAAATGTCAGACGTGCCAGAACCACGTGCCAGAGACACCGGATGCAACTGCCGAGCATGCCGGAACCTCCTGCTCAACTCGCTGTAACCACCTGCCGGGGACGCCAAAATCACCTGTCAGCTAGGCCAGAACCACGTGGCGGACTCTATGGAATCACCCGCCGGGCATGCCGGAACCAGCTCTCAGACGTGCCAGAAGCACGTGCCGGACACGCCGGAACCACCTACTAGAGAGACCGGAACCACCTGCCAGACCCGCCTGAACCACCTGCTGAGTACGCTGGAACAACCTGCTCTACTCGCTGGAGCCACCTGCTGGACACGCCAAAATCACCTGATGGCTACGCCAGCACCACTCGGCAGACAAGCCAGAATCACCTGCAGGGTAAGCCGGAACCACCTCTCAGACGTGCCAGAACCCCTTGTCGGACACTCCGGAATCACCTGTCAGGCATGCCGGAACCACCTCTCGAACGTGCCAGAATGACGTGCCAGAGACACCGGATGCACCTGCCGAGCACGCCGGAACCTCCTCTTCGACTCGCCGGAACCACCAGCCAGAGACGCCAAAATCCCCTGCCAGGTAGGCCAGAATCACATGGCGGACGCTCCGGAATCTCCCGCCGGGAAGGTAGGAACCACCTCTCAAACATACTGGAAGCACGTGCCGGACATGCCGGCACCACGTACTGGACAGACCAGAAACACTGCCGGACCTGCCTGAACCACCTGCTGAGCACACCGGAACAACTTGCTCGACTCGCTGGAGCCACCTGCTGGACACCCCAAAATCACCAGCCAGCTAGGCCAGAACCACTTGCCGTACACTCCGGAATCACCTGCTGGTTACACCAGAGCCACTTGGTGGACAATCCAGAATCACCTGCCGGACATGCCAGAACCACCTGTCACACATGCCGGAACCACGTGCCTGACACGCCGGAACCACCTCGCGGACAGACCGGAACCACCTACCAGACATGCCTGAACCACCTGCCGAGCATGCCGGAACCACCTGCCGGACACGCCAAAATCACCTGCGGGCTAGGCCAGAACCACTTGTAGGACTCTCCTGGAGCACCTGCCGGGCATGCGGGAACCACCTCTCAGACGTGCCAGAACCACGTGCGGCACATGACGGAACCCATTACCGGACAGACCGGAACCACCTGCTGGACACGCCAGAATCACCTGCCAAGAACACCGGAACCACCTGAACAGCTCGCCAGAAACACCTGCCGGACATGCCAAAATCACCTGCCGGCTACACCAGAACCTCTTGCCGGACACTCCGGAATCACCTGCCAGACATGATGCAACCAAATGTCAGACGTGCCAGAACCACGTGCCAGAGACACCGGATGCAACTGCCGAGCATGCCGGAACCTCCTGCTCAACTCGCTGTAACCACCTGCCGGGGACGCCAAAATCACCTGTCAGCTAGGCAGAACCACGTGGCGGACTCTATGGAATCACCCGCCGGGCATGCCGGAACCAGCTCTCAGACGTGCCAGAAGCACGTGCCGGCACGCCGGAACCACCTACTAGAGAGACCGGAACCACCTGCCAGACCCGCCTGAACCACCTGCTGAGTACGCTGGAACAACCTGCTCTACTCGCTGGAGCCACCTGCTGGACACGCCAAAATCACCTGATGGCTACGCCAGCACCACTCGGCAGACAAGCCAGAATCACCTGCAGGGTATGCCGGAACCACCTCTCAGACGTGCCAGAACCCCTTGTCGGACACTCCGGAATCACCTGTCAGGCATGCCGGAACCACCTCTCGAGCGTGCCAGAATGACGTGCCAGAGACACCGGATGCACCTGCCGAGCACGCCGGAACCTCCTCTTCGACTCGCCGGAACCACCAGCCAGAGACGCCAAAATCCCCTGCCAGGTAGGCCAGAATCACATGGCGGACGCTCCGGAATCTCCCGCCGGGAAGGTAGGAACCACCTCTCAAACATACTGGAAGCACGTGCCGGACATGCCGGCACCACGTACTGGACAGACCAGAAACACCTGCCGGACCTGCCTGAACCACCTGCTGAGCACACCGGAACAACTTGCTCGACTCGCTGGAGCCACCTGCTGGACACCCCAAAATCACCAGCCAGCTAGGCCAGAACCACTTGCCGTACACTCCGGAATCACCTGCTGGTTACACCAGAGCCACTTGGTGGACAATCCAGAATCACCTGCCGGACATGCCAGAACCACCTGTCACACATGCCGGAACCACGTGCCTGACACGCCGGAACCACCTCGCGGACAGACCGGAACCACCTACCAGACATGCCTGAACCACCTGCCGAGCATGCCGGAACCACCTGCCGGACACGCCAAAATCACCTGCGGGCTAGGCCAGAACCACTTGTAGGACTCTCCTGGAGCACCTGCCGGGCATGCGGGAACCACCTCTCAGACGTGCCAGAACCACGTGCGGCACATGACGGAACCCATTACCGGACAGACCGGAACCACCTGCTGGACACGCCAGAATCACCTGCCAAGAACACCGGAACCACCTGAACAGCTCGCCAGAAACACCTGCCGGACATGCCAAAATCACCTGCCGGCTACACCAGAACCTCTTGCCGGACACTCCGGAATCACCTGCCAGACATGATGCAACCAAATGTCAGACGTGCCAGAACCACGTGCCAGAGACACCGGATGCAACTGCCGAGCATGCCGGAACCTCCTGCTCAACTCGCTGTAACCACCTGCCGGGACGCCAAAATCACCTGTCAGCTAGGCCAGAACCACGTGGCGGACTCTATGGAATCACCCGCCGGGCATGCCGGAACCAGCTCTCAGACGTGCCAGAAGCACGTGCCGGACACGCCGGAACCACCTACTAGAGAGACCGGAACCACCTGCCAGACCCGCCTGAACCACCTGCTGAGTACGCTGGAACAACCTGCTCTACTCGCTGGAGCCACCTGCTGGACACGCCAAAATCACCTGATGGCTACGCCAGCACCACTCGGCAGACAAGCCAGAATCACCTGCAGGGTATGCCGGAACCACCTCTCAGACGTGCCAGAACCCCTTGTCGGACACTCCGGAATCACCTGTCAGGCATGCCGGAACCACCTCTCGAGCGTGCCAGAATGACGTGCCAGAGACACCGGATGCACCTGCCGAGCACGCCGGAACCTCCTCTTCGACTCGCCGGAACCACCAGCCAGAGACGCCAAAATCCCCTGCCAGGTAGGCCAGAATCACATGGCGGACGCTCCGGAATCTCCCGCCGGGAAGGTAGGAACCACCTCTCAAACATACTGGAAGCACGTGCCGGACATGCCGGCACCACGTACTGGACAGACCAGAAACACCTGCCGGACCTGCCTGAACCACCTGCTGAGCACACCGGAACAACTTGCTCGACTCGCTGGAGCCACCTGCTGGACACCCCAAAATCACCAGCCAGCTAGGCCAGAACCACTTGCCGTACACTCCGGAATCACCTGCTGGTTACACCAGAGCCACTTGGTGGACAATCCAGAATCACCTGCCGGACATGCCAGAACCACCTGTCACACATGCCGGAACCACGTGCCTGACACGCCGGAACCACCTCGCGGACAGACCGGAACCACCTACCAGACATGCCTGAACCACCTGCCGAGCATGCCGGAACCACCTGCCGGACACGCCAAAATCACCTGCGGGCTAGGCCAGAACCACTTGTAGGACTCTCCTGGAGCACCTGCCGGGCATGCGGGAACCACCTCTCAGACGTGCCAGAACCACGTGCGGCACATGACGGAACCCATTACCGGACAGACCGGAACCACCTGCTGGACACGCCAGAATCACCTGCCAAGAACACCGGAACCACCTGAACAGCTCGCCAGAAACACCTGCCGGACATGCCAAAATCACCTGCCGGCTACACCAGAACCTCTTGCCGGACACTCCGGAATCACCTGCCAGACATGATGCAACCAAATGTCAGACGTGCCAGAACCACGTGCCAGAGACACCGGATGCAACTGCCGAGCATGCCGGAACCTCCTGCTCAACTCGCTGTAACCACCTGCCGGGGACGCCAAAATCACCTGTCAGCTAGGCCAGAACCACGTGGCGGACTCTATGGAATCACCCGCCGGGCATGCGGAACCAGCTCTCAGACGTGCCAGAAGCACGTGCCGGACACGCCGGAACCACCTACTAGAGAGACCGGAACCACCTGCCAGACCCGCCTGAACCACCTGCTGAGTACGCTGGAACAACCTGCTCTACTCGCTGGAGCCACCTGCTGGACACGCCAAAATCACCTGATGGCTACGCCAGCACCACTCGGCAGACAAGCCAGAATCACCTGCAGGGTATGCCGGAACCACCTCTCAGACGTGCCAGAACCCTTGTCGGACACTCCGGAATCACCTGTCAGGCATGCCGGAACCACCTCTCGAACGTGCCAGAATGACGTGCCAGAGACACCGGATGCACCTGCCGAGCACGCCGGAACCTCCTCTTCGACTCGCCGGAACCACCAGCCAGAGACGCCAAAATCCCCTGCCAGGTAGGCCAGAATCACATGGCGGACGCTCCGGAATCTCCCGCCGGGAAGGTAGGAACCACCTCTCAAACATACTGGAAGCACGTGCCGGACATGCCGGCACCACGTACTGGACAGACCAGAAACACCTGCCCGACCTGCCTGAACCACCTGCTGAGCACACCGGAACAACTTGCTCGACTCGCTGGAGCCACCTGCTGGACACCCCAAAATCACCAGCCAGCTAGGCCAGAACCACTTGCCGTACACTCCGGAATCACCTGCTGGTTACACCAGAGCCACTTGGTGGACAATCCAGAATCACCTGCCGGACATGCCAGAACCACCTGTCACACATGCCGGAACCACGTGCCTGACACGCCGGAACCACCTCGCGGACAGACCGGAACCACCTACCAGACATGCCTGAACCACCTGCCGAGCATGCCGGAACCACCTGCCGGACACGCCAAAATCACCTGCGGGCTAGGCCAGAACCACTTGTAGGACTCTCCTGGAGCACCTGCCGGGCATGCGGGAACCACCTCTCAGACGTGCCAGAACCACGTGCGGCACATGACGGAACCCATTACCGGACAGACCGGAACCACCTGCTGGACACGCCAGAATCACCTGCCAAGAACACCGGAACCACCTGAACAGCTCGCCAGAAACACCTGCCGGACATGCCAAAATCACCTGCCGGCTACACCAGAACCTCTTGCCGGACACTCCGGAATCACCTGCCAGACATGATGCAACCAAATGTCAGACGTGCCAGAACCACGTGCCAGAGACACCGGATGCAACTGCCGAGCATGCCGGAACCTCCTGCTCAACTCGCTGTAACCACCTGCCGGGGACGCCAAAATCACCTGTCAGCTAGGCCAGAACCACGTGGCGGACTCTATGGAATCACCCGCCGGGCATGCCGGAACCAGCTCTCAGACGTGCCAGAAGCACGTGCCGGACACGCCGGAACCACCTACTAGAGAGACCGGAACCACCTGCCAGACCCGCCTGAACCACCTGCTGAGTACGCTGGAACAACCTGCTCTACTCGCTGGAGCCACCTGCTGGACACGCCAAAATCACCTGATGGCTACGCCAGCACCACTCGGCAGACAAGCCAGAATCACCTGCAGGGTATGCCGGAACCACCTCTCAGACGTGCCAGAACCCCTTGTCGGACACTCCGGAATCACCTGTCAGGCATGCCGGAACCACCTCTCGAGCGTGCCAGAATGACGTGCCAGAGACACCGGATGCACCTGCCGAGCACGCCGGAACCTCCTCTTCGACTCGCCGGAACCACCAGCCAGAGACGCCAAAATCCCCTGCCAGGTAGGCCAGAATCACATGGCGGACGCTCCGGAATCTCCCGCCGGGAAGGTAGGAACCACCTCTCAAACATACTGGAAGCACGTGCCGGACATGCCGGCACCACGTACTGGACAGACCAGAAACACCTGCCCGACCTGCCTGAACCACCTGCTGAGCACACCGGAACAACTTGCTCGACTCGCTGGAGCCACCTGCTGGACACCCCAAAATCACCAGCCAGCTAGGCCAGAACCACTTGCCGTACACTCCGGAATCACCTGCTGGTTACACCAGAGCCACTTGGTGGACAATCCAGAATCACCTGCCGGACATGCCAGAACCACCTGTCACACATGCCGGAACCACGTGCCTGACACGCCGGAACCACCTCGCGGACAGACCGGAACCACCTACCAGACATGCCTGAACCACCTGCCGAGCATGCCGGAACCACCTGCCGGACACGCCAAAATCACCTGCGGGCTAGGCCAGAACCACTTGTAGGACTCTCCTGGAGCACCTGCCGGGCATGCGGGAACCACCTCTCAGACGTGCCAGAACCACGTGCGGCACATGACGGAACCCATTACCGGACAGACCGGAACCACCTGCTGGACACGCCAGAATCACCTGCCAAGAACACCGGAACCACCTGAACAGCTCGCCAGAAACACCTGCCGGACATGCCAAAATCACCTGCCGGCTACACCAGAACCTCTTGCCGGACACTCCGGAATCACCTGCCAGACATGATGCAACCAAATGTCAGACGTGCCAGAACCACGTGCCAGAGACACCGGATGCAACTGCCGAGCATGCCGGAACCTCCTGCTCAACTCGCTGTAACCACCTGCCGGGGACGCCAAAATCACCTGTCAGCTAGGCCAGAACCACGTGGCGGACTCTATGGAATCACCCGCCGGGCATGCCGGAACCAGCTCTCAGACGTGCCAGAAGCACGTGCCGGACACGCCGGAACCACCTACTAGAGAGACCGGAACCACCTGCCAGACCCGCCTGAACCACCTGCTGAGTACGCTGGAACAACCTGCTCTACTCGCTGGAGCCACCTGCTGGACACGCCAAAATCACCTGATGGCTACGCCAGCACCACTCGGCAGACAAGCCAGAATCACCTGCAGGGTATGCCGGAACCACCTCTCAGACGTGCCAGAACCCCTTGTCGGACACTCCGGAATCACCTGTCAGGCATGCCGGAACCACCTCTCGAGCGTGCCAGAATGACGTGCCAGAGACACCGGATGCACCTGCCGAGCACGCCGGAACCTCCTCTTCGACTCGCCGGAACCACCAGCCAGAGACGCCAAAATCCCCTGCCAGGTAGGCCAGAATCACATGGCGGACGCTCCGGAATCTCCCGCCGGGAAGGTAGGAACCACCTCTCAAACATACTGGAAGCACGTGCCGGACATGCCGGCACCACGTACTGGACAGACCAGAAACACCTGCCCGACCTGCCTGAACCACCTGCTGAGCACACCGGAACAACTTGCTCGACTCGCTGGAGCCACCTGCTGGACACCCCAAAATCACCAGCCAGCTAGGCCAGAACCACTTGCCGTACACTCCGGAATCACCTGCTGGTTACACCAGAGCCACTTGGTGGACAATCCAGAATCACCTGCCGGACATGCCAGAACCACCTGTCACACATGCCGGAACCACGTGCCTGACACGCCGGAACCACCTCGCGGACAGACCGGAACCACCTACCAGACATGCCTGAACCACCTGCCGAGCATGCCGGAACCACCTGCCGGACACGCCAAAATCACCTGCGGGCTAGGCCAGAACCACTTGTAGGACTCTCCTGGAGCACCTGCCGGGCATGCGGGAACCACCTCTCAGACGTGCCAGAACCACGTGCGGCACATGACGGAACCCATTACCGGACAGACCGGAACCACCTGCTGGACACGCCAGAATCACCTGCCAAGAACACCGGAACCACCTGAACAGCTCGCCAGAAACACCTGCCGGACATGCCAAAATCACCTGCCGGCTACACCAGAACCTCTTGCCGGACACTCCGGAATCACCTGCCAGACATGATGCAACCAAATGTCAGACGTGCCAGAACCACGTGCCAGAGACACCGGATGCAACTGCCGAGCATGCCGGAACCTCCTGCTCAACTCGCTGTAACCACCTGCCGGGGACGCCAAAATCACCTGTCAGCTAGGCCAGAACCACGTGGCGGACTCTATGGAATCACCCGCCGGGCATGCCGGAACCAGCTCTCAGACGTGCCAGAAGCACGTGCCGGACACGCCGGAACCACCTACTAGAGAGACCGGAACCACCTGCCAGACCCGCCTGAACCACCTGCTGAGTACGCTGGAACAACCTGCTCTACTCGCTGGAGCCACCTGCTGGACACGCCAAAATCACCTGATGGCTACGCCAGCACCACTCGGCAGACAAGCCAGAATCACCTGCAGGGTATGCCGGAACCACCTCTCAGACGTGCCAGAACCCCTTGTCGGACACTCCGGAATCACCTGTCAGGCATGCCGGAACCACCTCTCGAGCGTGCCAGAATGACGTGCCAGAGACACCGGATGCACCTGCCGAGCACGCCGGAACCTCCTCTTCGACTCGCCGGAACCACCAGCCAGAGACGCCAAAATCCCCTGCCAGGTAGGCCAGAATCACATGGCGGACGCTCCGGAATCTCCCGCCGGGAAGGTAGGAACCACCTCTCAAACATACTGGAAGCACGTGCCGGACATGCCGGCACCACGTACTGGACAGACCAGAAACACCTGCCGACCTGCCTGAACCACCTGCTGAGCACACCGGAACAACTTGCTCGACTCGCTGGAGCCACCTGCTGGACACCCCAAAATCACCAGCCAGCTAGGCCAGAACCACTTGCCGTACACTCCGGAATCACCTGCTGGTTACACCAGAGCCACTTGGTGGACAATCCAGAATCACCTGCCGGACATGCCAGAACCACCTGTCACACATGCCGGAACCACGTGCCTGACACGCCGGAACCACCTCGCGGACAGACCGGAACCACCTACCAGACATGCCTGAACCACCTGCCGAGCATGCCGGAACCACCTGCCGGACACGCCAAAATCACCTGCGGGCTAGGCCAGAACCACTTGTAGGACTCTCCTGGAGCACCTGCCGGGCATGCGGGAACCACCTCTCAGACGTGCCAGAACCACGTGCGGCACATGACGGAACCCATTACCGGACAGACCGGAACCACCTGCTGGACACGCCAGAATCACCTGCCAAGAACACCGGAACCACCTGAACAGCTCGCCAGAAACACCTGCCGGACATGCCAAAATCACCTGCCGGCTACACCAGAACCTCTTGCCGGACACTCCGGAATCACCTGCCAGACATGATGCAACCAAATGTCAGACGTGCCAGAACCACGTGCCAGAGACACCGGATGCAACTGCCGAGCATGCCGGAACCTCCTGCTCAACTCGCTGTAACCACCTGCCGGGGACGCCAAAATCACCTGTCAGCTAGGCCAGAACCACGTGGCGGACTCTATGGAATCACCCGCCGGGCATGCCGGAACCAGCTCTCAGACGTGCCAGAAGCACGTGCCGGACACGCCGGAACCACCTACTAGAGAGACCGGAACCACCTGCCAGACCCGCCTGAACCACCTGCTGAGTACGCTGGAACAACCTGCTCTACTCGCTGGAGCCACCTGCTGGACACGCCAAAATCACCTGATGGCTACGCCAGCACCACTCGGCAGACAAGCCAGAATCACCTGCAGGGTATGCCGGAACCACCTCTCAGACGTGCCAGAACCCCTTGTCGGACACTCCGGAATCACCTGTCAGGCATGCCGGAACCACCTCTCGAGCGTGCCAGAATGACGTGCCAGAGACACCGGATGCACCTGCCGAGCACGCCGGAACCTCCTCTTCGACTCGCCGGAACCACCAGCCAGAGACGCCAAAATCCCCTGCCAGGTAGGCCAGAATCACATGGCGGACGCTCCGGAATCTCCCGCCGGGAAGGTAGGAACCACCTCTCAAACATACTGGAAGCACGTGCCGGACATGCCGGCACCACGTACTGGACAGACCAGAAACACCTGCCGGACCTGCCTGAACCACCTGCTGAGCACACCGGAACAACTTGCTCGACTCGCTGGAGCCACCTGCTGGACACCCCAAAATCACCAGCCAGCTAGGCCAGAACCACTTGCCGTACACTCCGGAATCACCTGCTGGTTACACCAGAGCCACTTGGTGGACAATCCAGAATCACCTGCCGGACATGCCAGAACCACCTGTCACACATGCCGGAACCACGTGCCTGACACGCCGGAACCACCTCGCGGACAGACCGGAACCACCTACCAGACATGCCTGAACCACCTGCCGAGCATGCCGGAACCACCTGCCGGACACGCCAAAATCACCTGCGGGCTAGGCCAGAACCACTTGTAGGACTCTCCTGGAGCACCTGCCGGGCATGCGGGAACCACCTCTCAGACGTGCCAGAACCACGTGCGGCACATGACGGAACCCATTACCGGACAGACCGGAACCACCTGCTGGACACGCCAGAATCACCTGCCAAGAACACCGGAACCACCTGAACAGCTCGCCAGAAACACCTGCCGGACATGCCAAAATCACCTGCCGGCTACACCAGAACCTCTTGCCGGACACTCCGGAATCACCTGCCAGACATGATGCAACCAAATGTCAGACGTGCCAGAACCACGTGCCAGAGACACCGGATGCAACTGCCGAGCATGCCGGAACCTCCTGCTCAACTCGCTGTAACCACCTGCCGGGGACGCCAAAATCACCTGTCAGCTAGGCCAGAACCACGTGGCGGACTCTATGGAATCACCCGCCGGGCATGCCGGAACCAGCTCTCAGACGTGCCAGAAGCACGTGCCGGACACGCCGGAACCACCTACTAGAGAGACCGGAACCACCTGCCAGACCCGCCTGAACCACCTGCTGAGTACGCTGGAACAACCTGCTCTACTCGCTGGAGCCACCTGCTGGACACGCCAAAATCACCTGATGGCTACGCCAGCACCACTCGGCAGACAAGCCAGAATCACCTGCAGGGTATGCCGGAACCACCTCTCAGACGTGCCAGAACCCCTTGTCGGACACTCCGGAATCACCTGTCAGGCATGCCGGAACCACCTCTCGAGCGTGCCAGAATGACGTGCCAGAGACACCGGATGCACCTGCCGAGCACGCCGGAACCTCCTCTTCGACTCGCCGGAACCACCAGCCAGAGACGCCAAAATCCCCTGCCAGGTAGGCCAGAATCACATGGCGGACGCTCCGGAATCTCCCGCCGGGAAGGTAGGAACCACCTCTCAAACATACTGGAAGCACGTGCCGGACATGCCGGCACCACGTACTGGACAGACCAGAAACACCTGCCGGACCTGCCTGAACCACCTGCTGAGCACACCGGAACAACTTGCTCGACTCGCTGGAGCCACCTGCTGGACACCCCAAAATCACCAGCCAGCTAGGCCAGAACCACTTGCCGTACACTCCGGAATCACCTGCTGGTTACACCAGAGCCACTTGGTGGACAATCCAGAATCACCTGCCGGACATGCCAGAACCACCTGTCACACATGCCGGAACCACGTGCCTGACACGCCGGAACCACCTCGCGGACAGACCGGAACCACCTACCAGACATGCCTGAACCACCTGCCGAGCATGCCGGAACCACCTGCCGGACACGCCAAAATCACCTGCGGGCTAGGCCAGAACCACTTGTAGGACTCTCCTGGAGCACCTGCCGGGCATGCGGGAACCACCTCTCAGACGTGCCAGAACCACGTGCGGCACATGACGGAACCCATTACCGGACAGACCGGAACCACCTGCTGGACACGCCAGAATCACCTGCCAAGAACACCGGAACCACCTGAACAGCTCGCCAGAAACACCTGCCGGACATGCCAAAATCACCTGCCGGCTACACCAGAACCTCTTGCCGGACACTCCGGAATCACCTGCCAGACATGATGCAACCAAATGTCAGACGTGCCAGAACCACGTGCCAGAGACACCGGATGCAACTGCCGAGCATGCCGGAACCTCCTGCTCAACTCGCTGTAACCACCTGCCGGGGACGCCAAAATCACCTGTCAGCTAGGCCAGAACCACGTGGCGGACTCTATGGAATCACCCGCCGGGCATGCCGGAACCAGCTCTCAGACGTGCCAGAAGCACGTGCCGGACACGCCGGAACCACCTACTAGAGAGACCGGAACCACCTGCCAGACCCGCCTGAACCACCTGCTGAGTACGCTGGAACAACCTGCTCTACTCGCTGGAGCCACCTGCTGGACACGCCAAAATCACCTGATGGCTACGCCAGCACCACTCGGCAGACAAGCCAGAATCACCTGCAGGGTATGCCGGAACCACCTCTCAGACGTGCCAGAACCCCTTGTCGGACACTCCGGAATCACCTGTCAGGCATGCCGGAACCACCTCTCGAGCGTGCCAGAATGACGTGCCAGAGACACCGGATGCACCTGCCGAGCACGCCGGAACCTCCTCTTCGACTCGCCGGAACCACCAGCCAGAGACGCCAAAATCCCCTGCCAGGTAGGCCAGAATCACATGGCGGACGCTCCGGAATCTCCCGCCGGGAAGGTAGGAACCACCTCTCAAACATACTGGAAGCACGTGCCGGACATGCCGGCACCACGTACTGGACAGACCAGAAACACCTGCCCGACCTGCCTGAACACCTGCTGAGCACACCGGAACAACTTGCTCGACTCGCTGGAGCCACCTGCTGGACACCCCAAAATCACCAGCCAGCTAGGCCAGAACCACTTGCCGTACACTCCGGAATCACCTGCTGGTTACACCAGAGCCACTTGGTGGACAATCCAGAATCACCTGCCGGACATGCCAGAACCACCTGTCACACATGCCGGAACCACGTGCCTGACACGCCGGAACCACCTCGCGGACAGACCGAACCACCTACCAGACATGCCTGAACCACCTGCCGAGCATGCCGGAACCACCTGCCGGACACGCCAAAATCACCTGCGGGCTAGGCCAGAACCACTTGTAGGACTCTCCTGGAGCACCTGCCGGGCATGCGGGAACCACCTCTCAGACGTGCCAGAACCACGTGCGGCACATGACGGAACCCATTACCGGACAGACCGGAACCACCTGCTGGACACGCCAGAATCACCTGCCAAGAACACCGGAACCACCTGAACAGCTCGCCAGAAACACCTGCCGGACATGCCAAAATCACCTGCCGGCTACACCAGAACCTCTTGCCGGACACTCCGGAATCACCTGCCAGACATGATGCAACCAAATGTCAGACGTGCCAGAACCACGTGCCAGAGACACCGGATGCAACTGCCGAGCATGCCGGAACCTCCTGCTCAACTCGCTGTAACCACCTGCCGGGGACGCCAAAATCACCTGTCAGCTAGGACTCTATGGAATCACCCGCCGGGCATGCCGGAACCAGCTCTCAGACGTGCCAGAAGCACGTGCCGGACACGCCGGAACCACCTACTAGAGAGACCGGAACCACCTGCCAGACCCGCCTGAACCACCTGCTGAGTACGCTGGAACAACCTGCTCTACTCGCTGGAGCCACCTGCTGGACACGCCAAAATCACCTGATGGCTACGCCAGCACCACTCGGCAGACAAGCCAGAATCACCTGCAGGGTATGCCGGAACCACCTCTCAGACGTGCCAGAACCCCTTGTCGGACACTCCGGAATCACCTGTCAGGCATGCCGGAACCACCTCTCGAACGTGCCAGAATGACGTGCCAGAGACACCGGATGCACCTGCCGAGCACGCCGGAACCTCCTCTTCGACTCGCCGGAACCACCAGCCAGAGACGCCAAAATCCCCTGCCAGGTAGGCCAGAATCACATGGCGGACGCTCCGGAATCTCCCGCCGGGAAGGTAGGAACCACCTCTCAAACATACTGGAAGCACGTGCCGACATGCCGGCACCACGTACTGGACAGACCAGAAACACCTGCCGGACCTGCCTGAACCACCTGCTGAGCACACCGGAACAACTTGCTCGACTCGCTGGAGCCACCTGCTGGACACCCCAAAATCACCAGCCAGCTAGGCCAGAACCACTTGCCGTACACTCCGGAATCACCTGCTGGTTACACCAGAGCCACTTGGTGGACAATCCAGAATCACCTGCCGGACATGCCAGAACCACCTGTCACACATGCCGGAACCACGTGCCTGACACGCCGGAACCACCTCGCGGACAGACCGGAACCACCTACCAGACATGCCTGAACCACCTGCCGAGCATGCCGGAACCACCTGCCGGACACGCCAAAATCACCTGCGGGCTAGGCCAGAACCACTTGTAGGACTCTCCTGGAGCACCTGCCGGGCATGCGGGAACCACCTCTCAGACGTGCCAGAACCACGTGCGGCACATGACGGAACCCATTACCGGACAGACCGGAACCACCTGCTGGACACGCCAGAATCACCTGCCAAGAACACCGGAACCACCTGAACAGCTCGCCAGAAACACCTGCCGGACATGCCAAAATCACCTGCCGGCTACACCAGAACCTCTTGCCGGACACTCCGGAATCACCTGCCAGACATGATGCAACCAAATGTCAGACGTGCCAGAACCACGTGCCAGAGACACCGGATGCAACTGCCGAGCATGCCGGAACCTCCTGCTCAACTCGCTGTAACCACCTGCCGGGGACGCCAAAATCACCTGTCAGCTAGGCCAGAACCACGTGGCGGACTCTATGGAATCACCCGCCGGCATGCCGGAACCAGCTCTCAGACGTGCCAGAAGCACGTGCCGGACACGCCGGAACCACCTACTAGAGAGACCGGAACCACCTGCCAGACCCGCCTGAACCACCTGCTGAGTACGCTGGAACAACCTGCTCTACTCGCTGAGCCACCTGCTGGACACGCCAAAATCACCTGATGGCTACGCCAGCACCACTCGGCAGACAAGCCAGAATCACCTGCAGGGTATGCCGGAACCACCTCTCAGACGTGCCAGAACCCTTGTCGGACACTCCGGAATCACCTGTCAGGCATGCCGGAACCACCTCTCGAGCGTGCCAGAATGACGTGCCAGAGACACCGGATGCACCTGCCGAGCACGCCGGAACCTCCTCTTCGACTCGCCGGAACCACCAGCCAGAGACGCCAAAATCCCCTGCCAGGTAGGCCAGAATCACATGGCGACGCTCCGGAATCTCCCGCCGGGAAGGTAGGAACCACCTCTCAAACATACTGAAGCACGTGCCGGACATGCCGGCACCACGTACTGGACAGACCAGAAACACCTGCCGACCTGCCTGAACCACCTGCTGAGCACACCGGAACAACTTGCTCGACTCGCTGGAGCCACCTGCTGGACACCCCAAAATCACCAGCCAGCTAGGCCAGAACCACTTGCCGTACACTCCGAATCACCTGCTGGTTACACCAGAGCCACTTGGTGGACAATCCAGAATCACCTGCCGGACATGCCAGAACCACCTGTCACACATGCCGAACCACGTGCCTGACACGCCGGAACCACCTCGCGGACAGACCGGAACCACCTACCAGACATGCCTGAACCACCTGCCGAGCATGCCGGAACCACCTGCCGGACACGCCAAAATCACCTGCGGCTAGGCCAGAACCACTTGTAGGACTCTCCTGGAGCACCTGCCGGGCATGCGGGAACCACCTCTCAGACGTGCCAGAACCACGTGCGGCACATGACGGAACCCATTACCGGACAGACCGGAACCACCTGCTGGACACGCCAGAATCACCTGCCAAGAACACCGGAACCACCTGAACAGCTCGCCAGAAACACCTGCCGGACATGCCAAAATCACCTGCCGGCTACACAGAACCTCTTGCCGGACACTCCGGAATCACCTGCCAGACATGATGCAACCAAATGTCAGACGTGCCAGAACCACGTGCCAGAGACACCGGATGCAACTGCCGAGCATGCCGGAACCTCCTGCTCAACTCGCTGTAACCACCTGCCGGGGACGCCAAAATCACCTGTCCAGCTAGGCCAGAACCACGTGGCGGACTCTATGGAATCACCCGCCGGGCATGCCGGAACCAGCTCTCAGACGTGCCAGAAGCACGTGCCGGACACGCCGGAACCACCTACTAGAGAGACCGGAACCACCTGCCAGACCCGCCTGAACCACCTGCTGAGTACGCTGGAACAACCTGCTCTACTCGCTGGAGCCACCTGCTGGACACGCCAAAATCACCTGATGGCTACGCCAGCACCACTCGGCAGACAAGCCAGAATCACCTGCAGGGTATGCCGGAACCACCTCTCAGACGTGCCAGAACCCCTTGTCGGACACTCCGGAATCACCTGTCAGGCATGCCGGAACCACCTCTCGAACGTGCCAGAATGACGTGCCAGAGACACCGGATGCACCTGCCGAGCACGCCGGAACCTCCTCTTCGACTCGCCGGAACCACCAGCCAGAGACGCCAAAATCCCCTGCCAGGTAGGCCAGAATCACATGGCGGACGCTCCGGAATCTCCCGCCGGGAAGGTAGGAACCACCTCTCAAACATACTGGAAGCACGTGCCGGACATGCCGGCACCACGTACTGGACAGACCAGAAACACCTGCCGGACCTGCCTGAACCACCTGCTGAGCACACCGGAACAACTTGCTCGACTCGCTGGAGCCACCTGCTGGACACCCCAAATCACCAGCCAGCTAGGCCAGAACCACTTGCCGTACACTCCGGAATCACCTGCTGGTTACACCAGAGCCACTTGGTGGACAATCCAGAATCACCTGCCGGACATGCCAGAACCACCTGTCACACATGCCGGAACCACGTGCCTGACACGCCGGAACCACCTCGCGGACAGACCGGAACCACCTACCAGACATGCCTGAACCACCTGCCGAGCATGCCGGAACCACCTGCCGGACACGCCAAAATCACCTGCGGGCTAGGCCAGAACCACTTGTAGGGACTCTCCTGGAGCACCTGCCGGGCATGCGGGAACCACCTCTCAGACGTGCCAGAACACGTGCGGCACATGACGGAACCCATTACCGGACAGACCGGAACCACCTGCTGGACACGCCAGAATCACCTGCCAAGAACACCGGAACCACCTGAACAGCTCGCCAGAAACACCTGCCGGACATGCCAAAATCACCTGCCGGCTACACCAGAACCTCTTGCCGGACACTCCGGAATCACCTGCCAGACATGATGCAACCAAATGTCAGACGTGCCAGAACCACGTGCCAGAGACACCGGATGCAACTGCCGAGCATGCCGGAACCTCCTGCTCAACTCGCTGTAACCACCTGCCGGGGACGCCAAAATCACTGTCAGCTAGGCAGAACCACGTGGCGGACTCTATGGAATCACCCGCCGGGCATGCCGGAACCAGCTCTCAGACGTGCCAGAAGCACGTGCCGGACACGCCGGAACCACCTACTAGAGAGACCGGAACCACCTGCCAGACCCGCCTGAACCACCTGCTGAGTACGCTGGAACAACCTGCTCTACTCGCTGGAGCCACCTGCTGGACACGCCAAAATCACCTGATGGCTACGCCAGCACCACTCGGCAGACAAGCCAGAATCACCTGCAGGGTATGCCGGAACCACCTCTCAGACGTGCCAGAACCCCTTGTCGGACACTCCGGAATCACCTGTCAGGCATGCCGGAACCACCTCTCGAACGTGCCAGAATGACGTGCCAGAGACACCGGATGCACCTGCCGAGCACGCCGGAACCTCCTCTTCGACTCGCCGGAACCACCAGCCAGAGACGCCAAAATCCCCTGCCAGGTAGGCCAGAATCACATGGCGGACGCTCCGGAATCTCCCGCCGGGAAGGTAGGAACCACCTCTCAAACATACTGGAAGCACGTGCCGACATGCCGGCACCACGTACTGGACAGACCAGAAACACCTGCCGACCTGCCTGAACCACCTGCTGAGCACACCGGAACAACTTGCTCGACTCGGCTGGAGCCACCTGCTGGACACCCCAAAATCACCAGCCAGCTAGGCCAGAACCACTTGCCGTACACTCCGGAATCACCTGCTGGTTACACAGAGCCACTTGGTGGACAATCCAGAATCACCTGCCGGACATGCCAGAACCACCTGTCACACATGCCGGAACCACGTGCCTGACACGCCGAACCACCTCGCGGACAGACCGGAACCACCTACCAGACATGCCTGAACCACCTGCCGGCAGCCGACCACCCTGCCGACACGCCAAAATCACCTGCGGGCTAGGCCAGAACCACTTGTAGGACTCTCCTGGAGCACCTGCCGGGCATGCGGGAACCACCTCTCAGACGTGCCAGAACCACGTGCGGCACATGACGGAACCCATTACCGGACAGACCGGAACCACCTGCTGGACACGCCAGAATCACCTGCCAAGAACACCGGAACCACCTGAACAGCTCGCCAGAAACACCTGCCGGACATGCCAAAATCACCTGCCGGCTACACCAGAACCTCTTGCCGGACACTCCGGAATCACCTGCCAGACATGATGCAACCAAATGTCAGACGTGCCAGAACCACGTGCCAGAGACACCGGATGCAACTGCCGAGCATGCCGGAACCTCCTGCTCAACTCGCTGTAACCACCTGCCGGGGACGCCAAAATCACCTGTCAGCTAGGCCAGAACCACGTGGCGGACTCTATGGAATCACCCGCCGGGCATGCCGGAACCAGCTCTCAGACGTGCCAGAAGCACGTGCCGGACACGCCGGAACCACCTACTAGAGAGACCGGAACCACCTGCCAGACCCGCCTGAACCACCTGCTGAGTACGCTGGAACAACCTGCTCTACTCGCTGGAGCCACCTGCTGGACACGCCAAAATCACCTGATGGCTACGCCAGCACCACTCGGCAGACAAGCCAGAATCACCTGCAGGGTATGCCGGAACCACCTCTCAGACGTGCCAGAACCCCTTGTCGGACACTCCGGAATCACCTGTCAGGCATGCCGGAACCACCTCTCGAACGTGCCAGAATGACGTGCCAGAGACACCGGATGCACCTGCCGAGCACGCCGGAACCTCCTCTTCGACTCGCCGGAACCACCAGCCAGAGACGCCAAAATCCCCTGCCAGGTAGGCCAGAATCACATGGCGGACGCTCCGGAATCTCCCGCCGGGAAGGTAGGAACCACCTCTCAAACATACTGGAAGCACGTGCCGGACATGCCGGCACCACGTACTGGACAGACCAGAAACACCTGCCGGACCTGCCTGAACCACCTGCTGAGCACACCGGAACAACTTGCTCGACTCGCTGGAGCCACCTGCTGGACACCCCCAAAATCACCAGCCAGCTAGGCCAGAACCACTTGCCGTACACTCCGGAATCACCTGCTGGTTACACCAGAGCCACTTGGTGGACAATCCAGAATCACCTGCCGGACATGCCAGAACCACCTGTCACACATGCCGGAACCACGTGCCTGACACGCCGGAACCACCTCGCGGACAGACCGGAACCACCTACCAGACATGCCTGAACCACCTGCCGAGCATGCCGGAACCACCTGCCGGACACGCCAAAATCACCTGCGGGCTAGGCCAGAACCACTTGTAGGACTCTCCTGGAGCACCTGCCGGGCATGCGGGAACCACCTCTCAGACGTGCCAGAACCACGTGCGGCACATGACGGAACCCATTACCGGACAGACCGGAACCACCTGCTGGACACGCCAGAATCACCTGCCAAGAACACCGGAACCACCTGAACAGCTCGCCAGAAACACCTGCCGGACATGCCAAAATCACCTGCCGGCTACACCAGAACCTCTTGCCGGACACTCCGGAATCACCTGCCAGACATGATGCAACCAAATGTCAGACGTGCCAGAACCACGTGCCAGAGACACCGGATGCAACTGCCGAGCATGCCGGAACCTCCTGCTCAACTCGCTGTAACCACCTGCCGGGGACGCCAAAATCACCTGTCAGCTAGGCCAGAACCACGTGGCGGACTCTATGGAATCACCCGCCGGGCATGCCGGAACCAGCTCTCAGACGTGCCAGAAGCACGTGCCGGACACGCCGGAACCACCTACTAGAGAGACCGGAACCACCTGCCAGACCCGCCTGAACCACCTGCTGAGTACGCTGGAACAACCTGCTCTACTCGCTGGAGCCACCTGCTGGACACGCCAAAATCACCTGATGGCTACGCCAGCACCACTCGGCAGACAAGCCAGAATCACCTGCAGGGTATGCCGGAACCACCTCTCAGACGTGCCAGAACCCCTTGTCGGACACTCCGGAATCACCTGTCAGGCATGCCGGAACCACCTCTCGAACGTGCCAGAATGACGTGCCAGAGACACCGGATGCACCTGCCGAGCACGCCGGAACCTCCTCTTCGACTCGCCGGAACCACCAGCCAGAGACGCCAAAATCCCCTGCCAGGTAGGCCAGAATCACATGGCGGACGCTCCGGAATCTCCCGCCGGGAAGGTAGGAACCACCTCTCAAACATACTGGAAGCACGTGCCGGACATGCCGGCACCACGTACTGGACAGACCAGAAACACCTGCCGGACCTGCCTGAACCACCTGCTGAGCACACCGGAACAACTTGCTCGACTCGCTGGAGCCACCTGCTGGACACCCCAAAATCACCAGCCAGCTAGGCCAGAACCACTTGCCGTACACTCCGGAATCACCTGCTGGTTACACCAGAGCACTTGGTGGACAATCCAGAATCACCTGCCGGACATGCCAGAACCACCTGTCACACATGCCGGAACCACGTGCCTGACACGCCGGAACCACCTCGCGGACAGACCGGAACCACCTACCAGACATGCCTGAACCACCTGCCGAGCATGCCGGAACCACCTGCCGGACACGCCAAAATCACCTGCGGGCTAGGCCAGAACCACTTGTAGGACTCTCCTGGAGCACCTGCCGGGCATGCGGGAACCACCTCTCAGACGTGCCAGAACCACGTGCGGCACATGACGGAACCCATTACCGGACAGACCGGAACCACCTGCTGGACACGCCAGAATCACCTGCCAAGAACACCGAACCACCTGAACAGCTCGCCAGAAACACCTGCCGGACATGCCAAAATCACCTGCCGGCTACACCAGAACCTCTTGCCGGACACTCCGGAATCACCTGCCAGACATGATGCAACCAAATGTCAGACGTGCCAGAACCACGTGCCAGAGACACCGGATGCAACTGCCGAGCATGCCGGAACCTCCTGCTCAACTCGCTGTAACCACCTGCCGGGACGCCAAAATCACCTGTCAGCTAGCCAGAACCACGTGGCGGACTCTATGGAATCACCCGCCGGGCATGCCGGAACCAGCTCTCAGACGTGCCAGAAGCACGTGCCGGACACGCCGGAACCACCTACTAGAGAGACCGGAACCACCTGCCAGACCCGCCTGAACCACCTGCTGAGTACGCTGGAACAACCTGCTCTACTCGCTGGAGCCACCTGCTGGACACGCCAAAATCACCTGATGGCTACGCCAGCACCACTCGGCAGACAAGCCAGAATCACCTGCAGGGTATGCCGGAACCACCTCTCAGACGTGCCAGAACCCCTTGTCGGACACTCCGGAATCACCTGTCAGGCATGCCGGAACCACCTCTCGAACGTGCCAGAATGACGTGCCAGAGACACCGGATGCACCTGCCGAGCACGCCGGAACCTCCTCTTCGACTCGCCGGAACCACCAGCCAGAGACGCCAAAATCCCCTGCCAGGTAGGCCAGAATCACATGGCGGACGCTCCGGAATCTCCCGCCGGGAAGGTAGGAACCACCTCTCAAACATACTGGAAGCACGTGCCGGACATGCCGGCACCACGTACTGGACAGACCAGAAACACCTGCCGGACCTGCCTGAACCACCTGCTGAGCACACCGGAACAACTTGCTCGACTCGCTGGAGCCACCTGCTGGACACCCCAAAATCACCAGCCAGCTATGCCAGAACCACTTGCCGTACACTCCGGAATCACCTGCTGGTTACACCAGAGCCACTTGGTGGACAATCCAGAATCACCTGCCGGACATGCCAGAACCACCTGTCACACATGCCGGAACCACGTGCCTGACACGCCGGAACCACCTCGCGGACAGACCGGAACCACCTACCAGACATGCCTGAACCACCTGCCGAGCATGCCGAACCACCTGCCGGACACGCCAAAATCACCTGCGGGCTAGGCCAGAACCACTTGTAGGACTCTCCTGGAGCACCTGCCGGGCATGCGGGAACCACCTCTCAGACGTGCCAGAACCACGTGCGGCACATGACGGAACCCATTACCGGACAGACCGGAACCACCTGCTGGACACGCCAGAATCACCTGCCAAGAACACCGGAACCACCTGAACAGCTCGCCAGAACACCTGCCGGACATGCCAAAATCACCTGCCGGCTACACCAGAACCTCTTGCCGGACACTCCGGAATCACCTGCCAGACATGATGCAACCAAATGTCAGACGTGCCAGAACCACGTGCCAGAGACACCGGATGCAACTGCCGAGCATGCCGGAACCTCCTGCTCAACTCGCTGTAACCACCTGCCGGGGACGCCAAATCACCTGTCAGCTAGGCCAGAACCACGTGGCGGACTCTATGGAATCACCCGCCGGGCATGCCGGAACCAGCTCTCAGACGTGCCAGAAGCACGTGCCGGACACGCCGGAACCACCTACTAGAGAGACC
>NW_027224893.1:0-17487 GCF_041296235.1 Equus asinus | reverse complement strand
GGTGGTTCCGGTCTGTCCGGTAATGGGTTCCGTCATGTGCCGCACGTGGTTCTGGCACGTCTGAGAGGTGGTTCCCGCATGCCCGGCAGGTGCTCCAGGAGAGTCCTACAAGTGGTTCTGGCCTAGCCCGCAGGTGATTTTGGCGTGTCCGGCAGGTGGTTCCGGCATGCTCGGCAGGTGGTTCAGGCATGTCTGGTAGGTGGTTCCGGTCTGTCCGCGAGGTGGTTCCGGCGTGTCAGGCACGTGGTTCCGGCATGTGTGACAGGTGGTTCTGGCATGTCCGGCAGGTGATTCTGGATTGTCCACCAAGTGGCTCTGGTGTAACCAGCAGGTGATTCCGGAGTGTACGGCAAGTGGTTCTGGCATAGCTGGCTGGTGATTTTGGGGTGTCCAGCAGGTGGCTCCAGCGAGTCGAGCAAGTTGTTCCGGTGTGCTCAGCAGGTGGTTCAGGCAGGTCCGGCAGGTGTTTCTGGTCTGTCCAGTACGTGGTGCCGGCATGTCCGGCACGTGCTTCCAGTATGTTTGAGAGGTGGTTCCTACCTTCCCGGCGGGAGATTCCGGAGCGTCCGCCATGTGATTCTGGCCTACCTGGCAGGGGATTTTGGCGTCTCTGGCTGGTGGTTCCGGCGAGTCGAAGAGGAGGTTCCGGCGTGCTCGGCAGGTGCATCCGGTGTCTCTGGCACGTCATTCTGGCACGCTCGAGAGGTGGTTCCGGCATGCCTGACAGGTGATTCCGGAGTGTCCGACAAGGGGTTCTGGCACGTCTGAGAGGTGGTTCCGGCATACCCTGCAGGTGATTCTGGCTTGTCTGCCGAGTGGTGCTGGCGTAGCCATCAGGTGATTTTGGCGTGTCCAGCAGGTGGCTCCAGCGAGTAGAGCAGGTTGTTCCAGCGTACTCAGCAGGTGGTTCAGGCGGGTCTGGCAGGTGGTTCCGGTCTCTCTAGTAGGTGGTTCCGGCGTGTCCGGCACGTGCTTCTGGCACGTCTGAGAGCTGGTTCCGGCATGCCCGGCGGGTGATTCCATAGAGTCCGCCACGTGGTTCTGGCCTAGCTGACAGGTGATTTTGGCGTCCCCGGCAGGTGGTTACAGCGAGTTGAGCAGGAGGTTCCGGCATGCTCGGCAGTTGCATCCGGTGTCTCTGGCACGTGGTTCTGGCACGTCTGACATTTGGTTGCATCATGTCTGGCAGGTGATTCCGGAGTGTCCGGCAAGAGGTTCTGGTGTAGCCGGCAGGTGATTTTGGCATGTCCGGCAGGTGTTTCTGGCGAGCTGTTCAGGTGGTTCCGGTGTTCTTGGCAGGTGATTCTGGCGTGTCCAGCAGGTGGTTCCGGTCTGTCCGGTAATGGGTTCCGTCATGTGCCGCACGTGGTTCTGGCACGTCTGAGAGGTGGTTCCCGCATGCCCGGCAGGTGCTCCAGGAGAGTCCTACAAGTGGTTCTGGCCTAGCCCGCAGGTGATTTTGGCGTGTCCGGCAGGTGGTTCCGGCATGCTCGGCAGGTGGTTCAGGCATGTCTGGTAGGTGGTTCCGGTCTGTCCGCGAGGTGGTTCCGGCGTGTCAGGCACGTGGTTCCGGCATGTGTGACAGGTGGTTCTGGCATGTCCGGCAGGTGATTCTGGATTGTCCACCAAGTGGCTCTGGTGTAACCAGCAGGTGATTCCGGAGTGTACGGCAAGTGGTTCTGGCATAGCTGGCTGGTGATTTTGGGGTGTCCAGCAGGTGGCTCCAGCGAGTCGAGCAAGTTGTTCCGGTGTGCTCAGCAGGTGGTTCAGGCAGGTCCGGCAGGTGTTTCTGGTCTGTCCAGTACGTGGTGCCGGCATGTCCGGCACGTGCTTCCAGTATGTTTGAGAGGTGGTTCCTACCTTCCCGGCGGGAGATTCCGGAGCGTCCGCCATGTGATTCTGGCCTACCTGGCAGGGGATTTTGGCGTCTCTGGCTGGTGGTTCCGGCGAGTCGAAGAGGAGGTTCCGGCGTGCTCGGCAGGTGCATCCGGTGTCTCTGGCACGTCATTCTGGCACGCTCGAGAGGTGGTTCCGGCATGCCTGACAGGTGATTCCGGAGTGTCCGACAAGGGGTTCTGGCACGTCTGAGAGGTGGTTCCGGCATACCCTGCAGGTGATTCTGGCTTGTCTGCCGAGTGGTGCTGGCGTAGCCATCAGGTGATTTTGGCGTGTCCAGCAGGTGGCTCCAGCGAGTAGAGCAGGTTGTTCCAGCGTACTCAGCAGGTGGTTCAGGCGGGTCTGGCAGGTGGTTCCGGTCTCTCTAGTAGGTGGTTCCGGCGTGTCCGGCACGTGCTTCTGGCACGTCTGAGAGCTGGTTCCGGCATGCCCGGCGGGTGATTCCATAGAGTCCGCCACGTGGTTCTGGCCTAGCTGACAGGTGATTTTGGCGTCCCCGGCAGGTGGTTACAGCGAGTTGAGCAGGAGGTTCCGGCATGCTCGGCAGTTGCATCCGGTGTCTCTGGCACGTGGTTCTGGCACGTCTGACATTTGGTTGCATCATGTCTGGCAGGTGATTCCGGAGTGTCCGGCAAGAGGTTCTGGTGTAGCCGGCAGGTGATTTTGGCATGTCCGGCAGGTGTTTCTGGCGAGCTGTTCAGGTGGTTCCGGTGTTCTTGGCAGGTGATTCTGGCGTGTCCAGCAGGTGGTTCCGGTCTGTCCGGTAATGGGTTCCGTCATGTGCCGCACGTGGTTCTGGCACGTCTGAGAGGTGGTTCCCGCATGCCCGGCAGGTGCTCCAGGAGAGTCCTACAAGTGGTTCTGGCCTAGCCCGCAGGTGATTTTGGCGTGTCCGGCAGGTGGTTCCGGCATGCTCGGCAGGTGGTTCAGGCATGTCTGGTAGGTGGTTCCGGTCTGTCCGCGAGGTGGTTCCGGCGTGTCAGGCACGTGGTTCCGGCATGTGTGACAGGTGGTTCTGGCATGTCCGGCAGGTGATTCTGGATTGTCCACCAAGTGGCTCTGGTGTAACCAGCAGGTGATTCCGGAGTGTACGGCAAGTGGTTCTGGCCTAGCTGGCTGGTGATTTTGGGGTGTCCAGCAGGTGGCTCCAGCGAGTCGAGCAAGTTGTTCCGGTGTGCTCAGCAGGTGGTTCAGGCAGGTCCGGCAGGTGTTTCTGGTCTGTCCAGTACGTGGTGCCGGCATGTCCGGCACGTGCTTCCAGTATGTTTGAGAGGTGGTTCCTACCTTCCCGGCGGGAGATTCCGGAGCGTCCGCCATGTGATTCTGGCCTACCTGGCAGGGGATTTTGGCGTCTCTGGCTGGTGGTTCCGGCGAGTCGAAGAGGAGGTTCCGGCGTGCTCGGCAGGTGCATCCGGTGTCTCTGGCACGTCATTCTGGCACGCTCGAGAGGTGGTTCCGGCATGCCTGACAGGTGATTCCGGAGTGTCCGACAAGGGGTTCTGGCACGTCTGAGAGGTGGTTCCGGCATACCCTGCAGGTGATTCTGGCTTGTCTGCCGAGTGGTGCTGGCGTAGCCATCAGGTGATTTTGGCGTGTCCAGCAGGTGGCTCCAGCGAGTAGAGCAGGTTGTTCCAGCGTACTCAGCAGGTGGTTCAGGCGGGTCTGGCAGGTGGTTCCGGTCTCTCTAGTAGGTGGTTCCGGCGTGTCCGGCACGTGCTTCTGGCACGTCTGAGAGCTGGTTCCGGCATGCCCGGCGGGTGATTCCATAGAGTCCGCCACGTGGTTCTGGCCTAGCTGACAGGTGATTTTGGCGTCCCCGGCAGGTGGTTACAGCGAGTTGAGCAGGAGGTTCCGGCATGCTCGGCAGTTGCATCCGGTGTCTCTGGCACGTGGTTCTGGCACGTCTGACATTTGGTTGCATCATGTCTGGCAGGTGATTCCGGAGTGTCCGGCAAGAGGTTCTGGTGTAGCCGGCAGGTGATTTTGGCATGTCCGGCAGGTGTTTCTGGCGAGCTGTTCAGGTGGTTCCGGTGTTCTTGGCAGGTGATTCTGGCGTGTCCAGCAGGTGGTTCCGGTCTGTCCGGTAATGGGTTCCGTCATGTGCCGCACGTGGTTCTGGCACGTCTGAGAGGTGGTTCCCGCATGCCCGGCAGGTGCTCCAGGAGAGTCCTACAAGTGGTTCTGGCCTAGCCCGCAGGTGATTTTGGCGTGTCCGGCAGGTGGTTCCGGCATGCTCGGCAGGTGGTTCAGGCATGTCTGGTAGGTGGTTCCGGGTCTGTCCGCGAGGTGGTTCCGGCGTGTCAGGCACGTGGTTCCGGCATGTGTGACAGGTGGTTCTGGCATGTCCGGCAGGTGATTCTGGATTGTCCACCAAGTGGCTCTGGTGTAACCAGCAGGTGATTCCGGAGTGTACGGCAAGTGGTTCTGGCATAGCTGGCTGGTGATTTTGGGGTGTCCAGCAGGTGGCTCCAGCGAGTCGAGCAAGTTGTTCCGGTGTGCTCAGCAGGTGGTTCAGGCAGGTCCGGCAGGTGTTTCTGGTCTGTCCAGTACGTGGTGCCGGCATGTCCGGCACGTGCTTCCAGTATGTTTGAGAGGTGGTTCCTACCTTCCCGGCGGGAGATTCCGGAGCGTCCGCCATGTGATTCTGGCCTACCTGGCAGGGGATTTTGGCGTCTCTGGCTGGTGGTTCCGGCGAGTCGAAGAGGAGGTTCCGGCGTGCTCGGCAGGTGCATCCGGTGTCTCTGGCACGTCATTCTGGCACGCTCGAGAGGTGGTTCCGGCATGCCTGACAGGTGATTCCGGAGTGTCCGACAAGGGGTTCTGGCACGTCTGAGAGGTGGTTCCGGCATACCCTGCAGGTGATTCTGGCTTGTCTGCCGAGTGGTGCTGGCGTAGCCATCAGGTGATTTTGGCGTGTCCAGCAGGTGGCTCCAGCGAGTAGAGCAGGTTGTTCCAGCGTACTCAGCAGGTGGTTCAGGCGGGTCTGGCAGGTGGTTCCGGTCTCTCTAGTAGGTGGTTCCGGCGTGTCCGGCACGTGCTTCTGGCACGTCTGAGAGCTGGTTCCGGCATGCCCGGCGGGTGATTCCATAGAGTCCGCCACGTGGTTCTGGCCTAGCTGACAGGTGATTTTGGCGTCCCCGGCAGGTGGTTACAGCGAGTTGAGCAGGAGGTTCCGGCATGCTCGGCAGTTGCATCCGGTGTCTCTGGCACGTGGTTCTGGCACGTCTGACATTTGGTTGCATCATGTCTGGCAGGTGATTCCGGAGTGTCCGGCAAGAGGTTCTGGTGTAGCCGGCAGGTGATTTTGGCATGTCCGGCAGGTGTTTCTGGCGAGCTGTTCAGGTGGTTCCGGTGTTCTTGGCAGGTGATTCTGGCGTGTCCAGCAGGTGGTTCCGGTCTGTCCGGTAATGGGTTCCGTCATGTGCCGCACGTGGTTCTGGCACGTCTGAGAGGTGGTTCCCGCATGCCCGGCAGGTGCTCCAGGAGAGTCCTACAAGTGGTTCTGGCCTAGCCCGCAGGTGATTTTGGCGTGTCCGGCAGGTGGTTCCGGCATGCTCGGCAGGTGGTTCAGGCATGTCTGGTAGGTGGTTCCGGTCTGTCCGCGAGGTGGTTCCGGCGTGTCAGGCACGTGGTTCCGGCATGTGTGACAGGTGGTTCTGGCATGTCCGGCAGGTGATTCTGGATTGTCCACCAAGTGGCTCTGGTGTAACCAGCAGGTGATTCCGGAGTGTACGGCAAGTGGTTCTGGCATAGCTGGCTGGTGATTTTGGGGTGTCCAGCAGGTGGCTCCAGCGAGTCGAGCAAGTTGTTCCGGTGTGCTCAGCAGGTGGTTCAGGCAGGTCCGGCAGGTGTTTCTGGTCTGTCCAGTACGTGGTGCCGGCATGTCCGGCACGTGCTTCCAGTATGTTTGAGAGGTGGTTCCTACCTTCCCGGCGGGAGATTCCGGAGCGTCCGCCATGTGATTCTGGCCTACCTGGCAGGGGATTTTGGCGTCTCTGGCTGGTGGTTCCGGCGAGTCGAAGAGGAGGTTCCGGCGTGCTCGGCAGGTGCATCCGGTGTCTCTGGCACGTCATTCTGGCACGCTCGAGAGGTGGTTCCGGCATGCCTGACAGGTGATTCCGGAGTGTCCGACAAGGGGTTCTGGCACGTCTGAGAGGTGGTTCCGGCATACCCTGCAGGTGATTCTGGCTTGTCTGCCGAGTGGTGCTGGCGTAGCCATCAGGTGATTTTGGCGTGTCCAGCAGGTGGCTCCAGCGAGTAGAGCAGGTTGTTCCAGCGTACTCAGCAGGTGGTTCAGGCGGGTCTGGCAGGTGGTTCCGGTCTCTCTAGTAGGTGGTTCCGGCGTGTCCGGCACGTGCTTCTGGCACGTCTGAGAGCTGGTTCCGGCATGCCCGGCGGGTGATTCCATAGAGTCCGCCACGTGGTTCTGGCCTAGCTGACAGGTGATTTTGGCGTCCCCGGCAGGTGGTTACAGCGAGTTGAGCAGGAGGTTCCGGCATGCTCGGCAGTTGCATCCGGTGTCTCTGGCACGTGGTTCTGGCACGTCTGACATTTGGTTGCATCATGTCTGGCAGGTGATTCCGGAGTGTCCGGCAAGAGGTTCTGGTGTAGCCGGCAGGTGATTTTGGCATGTCCGGCAGGTGTTTCTGGCGAGCTGTTCAGGTGGTTCCGGTGTTCTTGGCAGGTGATTCTGGCGTGTCCAGCAGGTGGTTCCGGTCTGTCCGGTAATGGGTTCCGTCATGTGCCGCACGTGGTTCTGGCACGTCTGAGAGGTGGTTCCCGCATGCCCGGCAGGTGCTCCAGGAGAGTCCTACAAGTGGTTCTGGCCTAGCCCGCAGGTGATTTTGGCGTGTCCGGCAGGTGGTTCCGGCATGCTCGGCAGGTGGTTCAGGCATGTCTGGTAGGTGGTTCCGGTCTGTCCGCGAGGTGGTTCCGGCGTGTCAGGCACGTGGTTCCGGCATGTGTGACAGGTGGTTCTGGCATGTCCGGCAGGTGATTCTGGATTGTCCACCAAGTGGCTCTGGTGTAACCAGCAGGTGATTCCGGAGTGTACGGCAAGTGGTTCTGGCATAGCTGGCTGGTGATTTTGGGGTGTCCAGCAGGTGGCTCCAGCGAGTCGAGCAAGTTGTTCCGGTGTGCTCAGCAGGTGGTTCAGGCAGGTCCGGCAGGTGTTTCTGGTCTGTCCAGTACGTGGTGCCGGCATGTCCGGCACGTGCTTCCAGTATGTTTGAGAGGTGGTTCCTACCTTCCCGGCGGGAGATTCCGGAGCGTCCGCCATGTGATTCTGGCCTACCTGGCAGGGGATTTTGGCGTCTCTGGCTGGTGGTTCCGGCGAGTCGAAGAGGAGGTTCCGGCGTGCTCGGCAGGTGCATCCGGTGTCTCTGGCACGTCATTCTGGCACGCTCGAGAGGTGGTTCCGGCATGCCTGACAGGTGATTCCGGAGTGTCCGACAAGGGGTTCTGGCACGTCTGAGAGGTGGTTCCGGCATACCCTGCAGGTGATTCTGGCTTGTCTGCCGAGTGGTGCTGGCGTAGCCATCAGGTGATTTTGGCGTGTCCAGCAGGTGGCTCCAGCGAGTAGAGCAGGTTGTTCCAGCGTACTCAGCAGGTGGTTCAGGCGGGTCTGGCAGGTGGTTCCGGTCTCTCTAGTAGGTGGTTCCGGCGTGTCCGGCACGTGCTTCTGGCACGTCTGAGAGCTGGTTCCGGCATGCCCGGCGGGTGATTCCATAGAGTCCGCCACGTGGTTCTGGCCTAGCTGACAGGTGATTTTGGCGTCCCCGGCAGGTGGTTACAGCGAGTTGAGCAGGAGGTTCCGGCATGCTCGGCAGTTGCATCCGGTGTCTCTGGCACGTGGTTCTGGCACGTCTGACATTTGGTTGCATCATGTCTGGCAGGTGATTCCGGAGTGTCCGGCAAGAGGTTCTGGTGTAGCCGGCAGGTGATTTTGGCATGTCCGGCAGGTGTTTCTGGCGAGCTGTTCAGGTGGTTCCGGTGTTCTTGGCAGGTGATTCTGGCGTGTCCAGCAGGTGGTTCCGGTCTGTCCGGTAATGGGTTCCGTCATGTGCCGCACGTGGTTCTGGCACGTCTGAGAGGTGGTTCCCGCATGCCCGGCAGGTGCTCCAGGAGAGTCCTACAAGTGGTTCTGGCCTAGCCCGCAGGTGATTTTGGCGTGTCCGGCAGGTGGTTCCGGCATGCTCGGCAGGTGGTTCAGGCATGTCTGGTAGGTGGTTCCGGTCTGTCCGCGAGGTGGTTCCGGCGTGTCAGGCACGTGGTTCCGGCATGTGTGACAGGTGGTTCTGGCATGTCCGGCAGGTGATTCTGGATTGTCCACCAAGTGGCTCTGGTGTAACCAGCAGGTGATTCCGGAGTGTACGGCAAGTGGTTCTGGCATAGCTGGCTGGTGATTTTGGGGTGTCCAGCAGGTGGCTCCAGCGAGTCGAGCAAGTTGTTCCGGTGTGCTCAGCAGGTGGTTCAGGCAGGTCCGGCAGGTGTTTCTGGTCTGTCCAGTACGTGGTGCCGGCATGTCCGGCACGTGCTTCCAGTATGTTTGAGAGGTGGTTCCTACCTTCCCGGCGGGAGATTCCGGAGCGTCCGCCATGTGATTCTGGCCTACCTGGCAGGGGATTTTGGCGTCTCTGGCTGGTGGTTCCGGCGAGTCGAAGAGGAGGTTCCGGCGTGCTCGGCAGGTGCATCCGGTGTCTCTGGCACGTCATTCTGGCACGCTCGAGAGGTGGTTCCGGCATGCCTGACAGGTGATTCCGGAGTGTCCGACAAGGGGTTCTGGCACGTCTGAGAGGTGGTTCCGGCATACCCTGCAGGTGATTCTGGCTTGTCTGCCGAGTGGTGCTGGCGTAGCCATCAGGTGATTTTGGCGTGTCCAGCAGGTGGCTCCAGCGAGTAGAGCAGGTTGTTCCAGCGTACTCAGCAGGTGGTTCAGGCGGGTCTGGCAGGTGGTTCCGGTCTCTCTAGTAGGTGGTTCCGGCGTGTCCGGCACGTGCTTCTGGCACGTCTGAGAGCTGGTTCCGGCATGCCCGGCGGGTGATTCCATAGAGTCCGCCACGTGGTTCTGGCCTAGCTGACAGGTGATTTTGGCGTCCCCGGCAGGTGGTTACAGCGAGTTGAGCAGGAGGTTCCGGCATGCTCGGCAGTTGCATCCGGTGTCTCTGGCACGTGGTTCTGGCACGTCTGACATTTGGTTGCATCATGTCTGGCAGGTGATTCCGGAGTGTCCGGCAAGAGGTTCTGGTGTAGCCGGCAGGTGATTTTGGCATGTCCGGCAGGTGTTTCTGGCGAGCTGTTCAGGTGGTTCCGGTGTTCTTGGCAGGTGATTCTGGCGTGTCCAGCAGGTGGTTCCGGTCTGTCCGGTAATGGGTTCCGTCATGTGCCGCACGTGGTTCTGGCACGTCTGAGAGGTGGTTCCCGCATGCCCGGCAGGTGCTCCAGGAGAGTCCTACAAGTGGTTCTGGCCTAGCCCGCAGGTGATTTTGGCGTGTCCGGCAGGTGGTTCCGGCATGCTCGGCAGGTGGTTCAGGCATGTCTGGTAGGTGGTTCCGGTCTGTCCGCGAGGTGGTTCCGGCGTGTCAGGCACGTGGTTCCGGCATGTGTGACAGGTGGTTCTGGCATGTCCGGCAGGTGATTCTGGATTGTCCACCAAGTGGCTCTGGTGTAACCAGCAGGTGATTCCGGAGTGTACGGCAAGTGGTTCTGGCATAGCTGGCTGGTGATTTTGGGGTGTCCAGCAGGTGGCTCCAGCGAGTCGAGCAAGTTGTTCCGGTGTGCTCAGCAGGTGGTTCAGGCAGGTCCGGCAGGTGTTTCTGGTCTGTCCAGTACGTGGTGCCGGCATGTCCGGCACGTGCTTCCAGTATGTTTGAGAGGTGGTTCCTACCTTCCCGGCGGGAGATTCCGGAGCGTCCGCCATGTGATTCTGGCCTACCTGGCAGGGGATTTTGGCGTCTCTGGCTGGTGGTTCCGGCGAGTCGAAGAGGAGGTTCCGGCGTGCTCGGCAGGTGCATCCGGTGTCTCTGGCACGTCATTCTGGCACGCTCGAGAGGTGGTTCCGGCATGCCTGACAGGTGATTCCGGAGTGTCCGACAAGGGGTTCTGGCACGTCTGAGAGGTGGTTCCGGCATACCCTGCAGGTGATTCTGGCTTGTCTGCCGAGTGGTGCTGGCGTAGCCATCAGGTGATTTTGGCGTGTCCAGCAGGTGGCTCCAGCGAGTAGAGCAGGTTGTTCCAGCGTACTCAGCAGGTGGTTCAGGCGGGTCTGGCAGGTGGTTCCGGTCTCTCTAGTAGGTGGTTCCGGCGTGTCCGGCACGTGCTTCTGGCACGTCTGAGAGCTGGTTCCGGCATGCCCGGCGGGTGATTCCATAGAGTCCGCCACGTGGTTCTGGCCTAGCTGACAGGTGATTTTGGCGTCCCCGGCAGGTGGTTACAGCGAGTTGAGCAGGAGGTTCCGGCATGCTCGGCAGTTGCATCCGGTGTCTCTGGCACGTGGTTCTGGCACGTCTGACATTTGGTTGCATCATGTCTGGCAGGTGATTCCGGAGTGTCCGGCAAGAGGTTCTGGTGTAGCCGGCAGGTGATTTTGGCATGTCCGGCAGGTGTTTCTGGCGAGCTGTTCAGGTGGTTCCGGTGTTCTTGGCAGGTGATTCTGGCGTGTCCAGCAGGTGGTTCCGGTCTGTCCGGTAATGGGTTCCGTCATGTGCCGCACGTGGTTCTGGCACGTCTGAGAGGTGGTTCCCGCATGCCCGGCAGGTGCTCCAGGAGAGTCCTACAAGTGGTTCTGGCCTAGCCCGCAGGTGATTTTGGCGTGTCCGGCAGGTGGTTCCGGCATGCTCGGCAGGTGGTTCAGGCATGTCTGGTAGGTGGTTCCGGTCTGTCCGCGAGGTGGTTCCGGCGTGTCAGGCACGTGGTTCCGGCATGTGTGACAGGTGGTTCTGGCATGTCCGGCAGGTGATTCTGGATTGTCCACCAAGTGGCTCTGGTGTAACCAGCAGGTGATTCCGGAGTGTACGGCAAGTGGTTCTGGCATAGCTGGCTGGTGATTTTGGGGTGTCCAGCAGGTGGCTCCAGCGAGTCGAGCAAGTTGTTCCGGTGTGCTCAGCAGGTGGTTCAGGCAGGTCCGGCAGGTGTTTCTGGTCTGTCCAGTACGTGGTGCCGGCATGTCCGGCACGTGCTTCCAGTATGTTTGAGAGGTGGTTCCTACCTTCCCGGCGGGAGATTCCGGAGCGTCCGCCATGTGATTCTGGCCTACCTGGCAGGGGATTTTGGCGTCTCTGGCTGGTGGTTCCGGCGAGTCGAAGAGGAGGTTCCGGCGTGCTCGGCAGGTGCATCCGGTGTCTCTGGCACGTCATTCTGGCACGCTCGAGAGGTGGTTCCGGCATGCCTGACAGGTGATTCCGGAGTGTCCGACAAGGGGTTCTGGCACGTCTGAGAGGTGGTTCCGGCATACCCTGCAGGTGATTCTGGCTTGTCTGCCGAGTGGTGCTGGCGTAGCCATCAGGTGATTTTGGCGTGTCCAGCAGGTGGCTCCAGCGAGTAGAGCAGGTTGTTCCAGCGTACTCAGCAGGTGGTTCAGGCGGGTCTGGCAGGTGGTTCCGGTCTCTCTAGTAGGTGGTTCCGGCGTGTCCGGCACGTGCTTCTGGCACGTCTGAGAGCTGGTTCCGGCATGCCCGGCGGGTGATTCCATAGAGTCCGCCACGTGGTTCTGGCCTAGCTGACAGGTGATTTTGGCGTCCCCGGCAGGTGGTTACAGCGAGTTGAGCAGGAGGTTCCGGCATGCTCGGCAGTTGCATCCGGTGTCTCTGGCACGTGGTTCTGGCACGTCTGACATTTGGTTGCATCATGTCTGGCAGGTGATTCCGGAGTGTCCGGCAAGAGGTTCTGGTGTAGCCGGCAGGTGATTTTGGCATGTCCGGCAGGTGTTTCTGGCGAGCTGTTCAGGTGGTTCCGGTGTTCTTGGCAGGTGATTCTGGCGTGTCCAGCAGGTGGTTCCGGTCTGTCCGGTAATGGGTTCCGTCATGTGCCGCACGTGGTTCTGGCACGTCTGAGAGGTGGTTCCCGCATGCCCGGCAGGTGCTCCAGGAGAGTCCTACAAGTGGTTCTGGCCTAGCCCGCAGGTGATTTTGGCGTGTCCGGCAGGTGGTTCCGGCATGCTCGGCAGGTGGTTCAGGCATGTCTGGTAGGTGGTTCCGGTCTGTCCGCGAGGTGGTTCCGGCGTGTCAGGCACGTGGTTCCGGCATGTGTGACAGGTGGTTCTGGCATGTCCGGCAGGTGATTCTGGATTGTCCACCAAGTGGCTCTGGTGTAACCAGCAGGTGATTCCGGAGTGTACGGCAAGTGGTTCTGGCATAGCTGGCTGGTGATTTTGGGGTGTCCAGCAGGTGGCTCCAGCGAGTCGAGCAAGTTGTTCCGGTGTGCTCAGCAGGTGGTTCAGGCAGGTCCGGCAGGTGTTTCTGGTCTGTCCAGTACGTGGTGCCGGCATGTCCGGCACGTGCTTCCAGTATGTTTGAGAGGTGGTTCCTACCTTCCCGGCGGGAGATTCCGGAGCGTCCGCCATGTGATTCTGGCCTACCTGGCAGGGGATTTTGGCGTCTCTGGCTGGTGGTTCCGGCGAGTCGAAGAGGAGGTTCCGGCGTGCTCGGCAGGTGCATCCGGTGTCTCTGGCACGTCATTCTGGCACGTTCGAGAGGTGGTTCCGGCATGCCTGACAGGTGATTCCGGAGTGTCCGACAAGGGGTTCTGGCACGTCTGAGAGGTGGTTCCGGCATACCCTGCAGGTGATTCTGGCTTGTCTGCCGAGTGGTGCTGGCGTAGCCATCAGGTGATTTTGGCGTGTCCAGCAGGTGGCTCCAGCGAGTAGAGCAGGTTGTTCCAGCGTACTCAGCAGGTGGTTCAGGCGGGTCTGGCAGGTGGTTCCGGTCTCTCTAGTAGGTGGTTCCGGCGTGTCCGGCACGTGCTTCTGGCACGTCTGAGAGCTGGTTCCGGCATGCCCGGCGGGTGATTCCATAGAGTCCGCCACGTGGTTCTGGCCTAGCTGACAGGTGATTTTGGCGTCCCCGGCAGGTGGTTACAGCGAGTTGAGCAGGAGGTTCCGGCATGCTCGGCAGTTGCATCCGGTGTCTCTGGCACGTGGTTCTGGCACGTCTGACATTTGGTTGCATCATGTCTGGCAGGTGATTCCGGAGTGTCCGGCAAGAGGTTCTGGTGTAGCCGGCAGGTGATTTTGGCATGTCCGGCAGGTGTTTCTGGCGAGCTGTTCAGGTGGTTCCGGTGTTCTTGGCAGGTGATTCTGGCGTGTCCAGCAGGTGGTTCCGGTCTGTCCGGTAATGGGTTCCGTCATGTGCCGCACGTGGTTCTGGCACGTCTGAGAGGTGGTTCCCGCATGCCCGGCAGGTGCTCCAGGAGAGTCCTACAAGTGGTTCTGGCCTAGCCCGCAGGTGATTTTGGCGTGTCCGGCAGGTGGTTCCGGCATGCTCGGCAGGTGGTTCAGGCATGTCTGGTAGGTGGTTCCGGTCTGTCCGCGAGGTGGTTCCGGCGTGTCAGGCACGTGGTTCCGGCATGTGTGACAGGTGGTTCTGGCATGTCCGGCAGGTGATTCTGGATTGTCCACCAAGTGGCTCTGGTGTAACCAGCAGGTGATTCCGGAGTGTACGGCAAGTGGTTCTGGCATAGCTGGCTGGTGATTTTGGGGTGTCCAGCAGGTGGCTCCAGCGAGTCGAGCAAGTTGTTCCGGTGTGCTCAGCAGGTGGTTCAGGCAGGTCCGGCAGGTGTTTCTGGTCTGTCCAGTACGTGGTGCCGGCATGTCCGGCACGTGCTTCCAGTATGTTTGAGAGGTGGTTCCTACCTTCCCGGCGGGAGATTCCGGAGCGTCCGCCATGTGATTCTGGCCTACCTGGCAGGGGATTTTGGCGTCTCTGGCTGGTGGTTCCGGCGAGTCGAAGAGGAGGTTCCGGCGTGCTCGGCAGGTGCATCCGGTGTCTCTGGCACGTCATTCTGGCACGCTTCGAGAGGTGGTTCCGGCATGCCTGACAGGTGATTCCGGAGTGTCCGACAAGGGGTTCTGGCACGTCTGAGAGGTGGTTCCGGCATACCCTGCAGGTGATTCTGGCTTGTCTGCCGAGTGGTGCTGGCGTAGCCATCAGGTGATTTTGGCGTGTCCAGCAGGTGGCTCCAGCGAGTAGAGCAGGTTGTTCCAGCGTACTCAGCAGGTGGTTCAGGCGGGTCTGGCAGGTGGTTCCGGTCTCTCTAGTAGGTGGTTCCGGCGTGTCCGGCACGTGCTTCTGGCACGTCTGAGAGCTGGTTCCGGCATGCCCGGCGGGTGATTCCATAGAGTCCGCCACGTGGTTCTGGCCTAGCTGACAGGTGATTTTGGCGTCCCCGGCAGGTGGTTACAGCGAGTTGAGCAGGAGGTTCCGGCATGCTCGGCAGTTGCATCCGGTGTCTCTGGCACGTGGTTCTGGCACGTCTGACATTTGGTTGCATCATGTCTGGCAGGTGATTCCGGAGTGTCCGGCAAGAGGTTCTGGTGTAGCCGGCAGGTGATTTTGGCATGTCCGGCAGGTGTTTCTGGCGAGCTGTTCAGGTGGTTCCGGTGTTCTTGGCAGGTGATTCTGGCGTGTCCAGCAGGTGGTTCCGGTCTGTCCGGTAATGGGTTCCGTCATGTGCCGCACGTGGTTCTGGCACGTCTGAGAGGTGGTTCCCGCATGCCCGGCAGGTGCTCCAGGAGAGTCCTACAAGTGGTTCTGGCCTAGCCCGCAGGTGATTTTGGCGTGTCCGGCAGGTGGTTCCGGCATGCTCGGCAGGTGGTTCAGGCATGTCTGGTAGGTGGTTCCGGTCTGTCCGCGAGGTGGTTCCGGCGTGTCAGGCACGTGGTTCCGGCATGTGTGACAGGTGGTTCTGGCATGTCCGGCAGGTGATTCTGGATTGTCCACCAAGTGGCTCTGGTGTAACCAGCAGGTGATTCCGGAGTGTACGGCAAGTGGTTCTGGCATAGCTGGCTGGTGATTTTGGGGTGTCCAGCAGGTGGCTCCAGCGAGTCGAGCAAGTTGTTCCGGTGTGCTCAGCAGGTGGTTCAGGCAGGTCCGGCAGGTGTTTCTGGTCTGTCCAGTACGTGGTGCCGGCATGTCCGGCACGTGCTTCCAGTATGTTTGAGAGGTGGTTCCTACCTTCCCGGCGGGAGATTCCGGAGCGTCCGCCATGTGATTCTGGCCTACCTGGCAGGGGATTTTGGCGTCTCTGGCTGGTGGTTCCGGCGAGTCGAAGAGGAGGTTCCGGCGTGCTCGGCAGGTGCATCCGGTGTCTCTGGCACGTCATTCTGGCACGTTCGAGAGGTGGTTCCGGCATGCCTGACAGGTGATTCCGGAGTGTCCGACAAGGGGTTCTGGCACGTCTGAGAGGTGGTTCCGGCATACCCTGCAGGTGATTCTGGCTTGTCTGCCGAGTGGTGCTGGCGTAGCCATCAGGTGATTTTGGCGTGTCCAGCAGGTGGCTCCAGCGAGTAGAGCAGGTTGTTCCAGCGTACTCAGCAGGTGGTTCAGGCGGGTCTGGCAGGTGGTTCCGGTCTCTCTAGTAGGTGGTTCCGGCGTGTCCGGCACGTGCTTCTGGCACGTCTGAGAGCTGGTTCCGGCATGCCCGGCGGGTGATTCCATAGAGTCCGCCACGTGGTTCTGGCCTAGCTGACAGGTGATTTTGGCGTCCCCGGCAGGTGGTTACAGCGAGTTGAGCAGGAGGTTCCGGCATGCTCGGCAGTTGCATCCGGTGTCTCTGGCACGTGGTTCTGGCACGTCTGACATTTGGTTGCATCATGTCTGGCAGGTGATTCCGGAGTGTCCGGCAAGAGGTTCTGGTGTAGCCGGCAGGTGATTTTGGCATGTCCGGCAGGTGTTTCTGGCGAGCTGTTCAGGTGGTTCCGGTGTTCTTGGCAGGTGATTCTGGCGTGTCCAGCAGGTGGTTCCGGTCTGTCCGGTAATGGGTTCCGTCATGTGCCGCACGTGGTTCTGGCACGTCTGAGAGGTGGTTCCCGCATGCCCGGCAGGTGCTCCAGGAGAGTCCTACAAGTGGTTCTGGCCTAGCCCGCAGGTGATTTTGGCGTGTCCGGCAGGTGGTTCCGGCATGCTCGGCAGGTGGTTCAGGCATGTCTGGTAGGTGGTTCCGGTCTGTCCGCGAGGTGGTTCCGGCGTGTCAGGCACGTGGTTCCGGCATGTGTGACAGGTGGTTCTGGCATGTCCGGCAGGTGATTCTGGATTGTCCACCAAGTGGCTCTGGTGTAACCAGCAGGTGATTCCGGAGTGTACGGCAAGTGGTTCTGGCATAGCTGGCTGGTGATTTTGGGGTGTCCAGCAGGTGGCTCCAGCGAGTCGAGCAAGTTGTTCCGGTGTGCTCAGCAGGTGGTTCAGGCAGGTCCGGCAGGTGTTTCTGGTCTGTCCAGTACGTGGTGCCGGCATGTCCGGCACGTGCTTCCAGTATGTTTGAGAGGTGGTTCCTACCTTCCCGGCGGGAGATTCCGGAGCGTCCGCCATGTGATTCTGGCCTACCTGGCAGGGGATTTTGGCGTCTCTGGCTGGTGGTTCCGGCGAGTCGAAGAGGAGGTTCCGGCGTGCTCGGCAGGTGCATCCGGTGTCTCTGGCACGTCATTCTGGCACGTCGAGAGGTGGTTCCGGCATGCCTGACAGGTGATTCCGGAGTGTCCGACAAGGGGTTCTGGCACGTCTGAGAGGTGGTTCCGGCATACCCTGCAGGTGATTCTGGCTTGTCTGCCGAGTGGTGCTGGCGTAGCCATCAGGTGATTTTGGCGTGTCCAGCAGGTGGCTCCAGCGAGTAGAGCAGGTTGTTCCAGCGTACTCAGCAGGTGGTTCAGGCGGGTCTGGCAGGTGGTTCCGGTCTCTCTAGTAGGTGGTTCCGGCGTGTCCGGCACGTGCTTCTGGCACGTCTGAGAGCTGGTTCCGGCATGCCCGGCGGGTGATTCCATAGAGTCCGCCACGTGGTTCTGGCCTAGCTGACAGGTGATTTTGGCGTCCCCGGCAGGTGGTTACAGCGAGTTGAGCAGGAGGTTCCGGCATGCTCGGCAGTTGCATCCGGTGTCTCTGGCACGTGGTTCTGGCACGTCTGACATTTGGTTGCATCATGTCTGGCAGGTGATTCCGGAGTGTCCGGCAAGAGGTTCTGGTGTAGCCGGCAGGTGATTTTGGCATGTCCGGCAGGTGTTTCTGGCGAGCTGTTCAGGTGGTTCCGGTGTTCTTGGCAGGTGATTCTGGCGTGTCCAGCAGGTGGTTCCGGTCTGTCCGGTAATGGGTTCCGTCATGTGCCGCACGTGGTTCTGGCACGTCTGAGAGGTGGTTCCCGCATGCCCGGCAGGTGCTCCAGGAGAGTCCTACAAGTGGTTCTGGCCTAGCCCGCAGGTGATTTTGGCGTGTCCGGCAGGTGGTTCCGGCATGCTCGGCAGGTGGTTCAGGCATGTCTGGTAGGTGGTTCCGGTCTGTCCGCGAGGTGGTTCCGGCGTGTCAGGCACGTGGTTCCGGCATGTGTGACAGGTGGTTCTGGCATGTCCGGCAGGTGATTCTGGATTGTCCACCAAGTGGCTCTGGTGTAACC
>NW_027224892.1:52500-58210 GCF_041296235.1 Equus asinus | reverse complement strand
GTGTTGCCTTTTCGCCAGCTCCCCACGCCCTTGTGTGTTTCTTTTGCTTAAAGATTGTCACCTGAGCTAGGCACTGTTGCCCTGCTTCCTCAGTTTCAGAGGGTACCTTTTCAGGGTTGCTTTTTGACCGGGTCTCCTCGCCATTGTATTTTTTTTATCTTATTTTTTTTGCTTAAAGATTGCCACCTGAGCTAGCCTCTGTTGCGCTTCTTGCTCAGTTCTAGAGGGTAGATTTCTCCGTGTTGCTTTTTCCCCAGGTCTCCACGCACTTCCTTTATTTTTCCTTAAAAATTGCCACCTGAGCTAGCCTCTGTTGTCCATCTTCGTCGGTTTCAGAGGGTAGATTTCTCACTGTGGCTTTTTGCCAGGTCTGCACGCCCTTGTGTTTTTTTTCTGCTTAAAGGTTGCAACCTGAGCTAGCTTCTTTTGCCCATGTCCCTCAGTTTCAGAGGGTGGATTTCTCCGTGTTGCTTTTTCCCCAGGCCTCCACGCCCTTGTGTGTTTCTTTTGCTTAACGATTGCCACCTGAGCTAGCCTCTGTTGCCCATCTTCGTCCGTTTCAGAGGGTGGATTTCTCAGTGTTGCCTTTTCCCCAGCTCCCACGCCCTTGTGTGTTTCTTTTGCTTAAAGATTGCCACCTGAGCTAGCCTCTGTTGTCCATCTTCGTCGGTTTCAGAGGGTAGATTTCTCACTGTGCTTTTTTGCCAGGTCTGCACGCCCTTGTGTTTTTTCTGCTTAAAGGTTGCAACCTGAGCTAGCTTCTTTTGCCATGTCCCTCAGTTTCAGAGGGTGGATTTCTCCGTGTTGCTTTTTCCCCAGGCCTCCACGCCCTTGTGTGTTTCTTTTGCTTAAAGATTGCCACCTGAAGCCAGCCTCTCTTGCCCATCTTCCTCAGTTTCAGAGGGTAGATATTTCAGGGTTGCTTTTTCCCCAGGTCTCCACGCCTTTGTGTTTTGTTTTTGCTTAACGAGTGCCACCTGAGCTAGCCTCTCTTGCCCATGTTCCTCAGTTTCAGAGGGTAGATATTTCAGGGTTGCTTTGTCCCCAGGGCTCCACGCCTTTGTGCTTTGTTTTTGCTTAAGGATTGCCACCTGAGGTAGCCTCTCTTGCCATCTTCCTCAGTTTCAGAGGGTGGATTTCTCCGTGTTGCTTTTTCCCCAGGCCTCCACGCCCTTGTGTGTTTCTTTTGCTTAAAGATTGCCACCTGAAGCCAGCCTCTCTTGCCCATCTCCTCAGTTTCAGAGGGTAGATATTTCAGGGTTGCTTTTTCCCAGGTCTCCACGCCTTTGTGTTTTGTTTTTGCTTAACGAGTGCCACCTGAGCTAGCCTCTCTTGCCCATGTTCCTCAGTTTCAGAGGGTAGATATTTCAGGGTTGCTTTGTCCCCAGGGCTCCACGCCTTTGTGCTTTGTTTTTGCTTAAGGATTGCCACCTGAGGTAGCCTCTCTTGCCCATCTTCCTCAGTTTCAGAGGGTGGATTTCTCCGTGTTGCTTTTTCCCAGGGTCTCCACGCCCTTGTGTGTTTCTTTGCTTAAAGATTGCCACCTGAGCTAGCCTCTGTTGCCCATCTTCGTCCGTTTCAGAGGGTGGATTTCTCAGTGTTGCCTTTTCGCCAGCTCCCCACGCCCTTGTGTGTTTCTTTTGCTTAAAGATTGTCACCTGAGCTAGGCACTGTTGCCCTGCTTCCTCAGTTTCAGAGGGTACCTTTTTCAGGGTTGCTTTTTGACCGGGTCTCCTCGCCATTGTATTTTTTTATCTTATTTTTTTTGCTTAAAGATTGCCACCTGAGCTAGCCTCTGTTGCGCTTCTTTCTCAGTTCTAGAGGGTAGATTTCTCCGTGTTGCTTTTTCCCAGGTCTCCACGCACTTCCTTTCATTTTTCTTAAAATTGCACCTGAGCTAGCCCCTGTTGCCCATCTTCGTCGGTTTCAGAGGGTAGATTTCTCAGTGTTGATTTTTCCCCATTTCTCCACGCCCTCGTGCTTTTTTTTTTTTATTTCCTTAAATGTCGGCGCCTGAGCTAGCTTCTTTTGCCCATCTTCGTCAGTTTCAGCGGGTAGACTCTCCGCCTGCCTTCGACAGGCCCTCTGGACTGGAAAGCTTTCCTCCTCCCGTCATCACGGTCCTTCTCGGATGACGTGCCTGGTTTCGGTTTGACCGTCCCCGCCCGCCCTGATTTTCTAAGTCCTCCCGGGAACCCCGGGGGCGCTCCAGCCGCTCCGGAAGCGGCGGCCTCCCGGCCGCACCGGCCCAGCCCGGCCCGGGCCGCCCCCTGGCCTCTCTGGGGGGAAACTCTCCCCTTCCCCTTCCCGGTGATCGCCCGAGAAACCTTTCCCGAGTCCCCCTCCTGCGGCTGGGGCTGCGCCTTGGCGGCCGGGAGCCCGCGGGCGGACGCCCCGGGCCGCACTGGGCCGGGAGGCTGGGTCCGAGGGGGCTCCGGGACGGGATCGGGCGGCCCGGCGGCCCGGCTGTGCTCCCCGGCGGGCCCGCGCTCCGGCTCCGTCCCGCTGAGGCGGTCGTCGGTCGCCGGGTGCCACCTGGCGGCCGCTTTTATATCGTCTCTTTCCTCCGGAGCTCCGGCGACGCGGGCCAAGGGACGGGACTCGGCCGCGGTGACCGAGGCAGAGTCCCGGGAGGCCGGCGTCGCTGGCGGGATCTGGCCCGGTGGCGCCGGGGCGTGAGCGCGACGCCCGCTCGCCGGAGATTGGAGGTGCAGGCTACTGAGGGAGGTGGCTGTCGCCGCGCCGCCCGGTGCCGGCCGGGGTGTGGGGCCTCCCGGACGGGTCGACCAGCAGCCGCCGGTGCCCCTCCGTCCCCGGGAGGGGGTGGGGGGCCGCCGCGGGGGAACGGGCGAGGGAGCTCGTCCCGTGCCCGGCCGTCGTCCCGAGGGCGGCCCGGTGGTCGGGCCTTCCGCGTCGCCGATCCCCTTTCCGCGCCCCGCTCCGGAGGTGGGCGACCGGCCGGGGCCTTGCGGGGGAGGCCCGTGGAGGGCGCGACGGGCTCGGCCGCCGGGCTGGCCTTTTCCCCACTGGTCTTCCGAGTCGACCGGCTCTGGCGGTGGGGACCGGGCCCGGTCCTCGGATGCCTCCTCCTCCGTGGCAGTTTTTTTTTCCAAGTCCCGCCCTGGAGAAGAGCGTGGACCGGCCCCGGGAGCCCTCGAGGGCGGGCCGGGGAGGGCGTCCCCGGCCCGGACGCGTGCCCGGGGTGGGTCCGGGCCGTCGGACCGGACTTCTCTCTCCGAGTTTCGCGGGTCGCGTCTTTGTCCGGAGGCGGGAGGGGGCCGGCTCGAGGCGTAGGTGGAGCCCCGGCTGAGGGACGGGAGCCACGGTCCCGCCGGGCCCGGTCGCCGGAGGCGCCTCCGCGGAATTCTTTTCTAAGTCCTGACCCGGCGACTCAGAGGGAGGGACCGACCGGTCCCGGCCCGCGCGGGCGGCCCGGGGAGGCTGTCCCCGGCTCCCCCTGCCGCCACGCTTCTGGGGTCGACCAGATGCCCCGGGTGCTCCGGGCCTGGTGGCGATGGGGTCGTGCTTGGGGTCTGGTGGCCGTGGCCGTGATCCAGGGGTTCCCCTGGTGATCCGTGGGTGGGCCCCGTCTCCGGGCGCGGCGATTCTTGCCCCCGAATGGGTGGTTTTGTGCCGCCAGATAAGTGCTGACACGCTCTGCTCGGGTGACAGTCGCCGAGAGCTTCCGGGTGCCTGGATGCGTGTGCGGGGAGGGCTCCGGGCTCTGGCCGAGAACCGGACGCCCGTTTCCACCCCCGCCGCTTGAGCCGCCGCTGGGGCCTGCGCGCCGGCTCTTGTGCGTTCCAGGCGCCCCCACGACCGTGGTGCCACCTCCGGTCTCTGGTACCCGAGGGCGGCGGGGTTAGGGGCGCGGGGTCCTCTACCACGTGCACTCCCTGCCGCCGGCACCTGGGTGCGGTCGCGACTTACCCCATCCCACCGGCTCCGTGCCAGTGCGTGTCAGGCGTTCTCGTCCTGGGGTCGTCGCCCGCGCTTGCTGGAGGAGGAGAGGGGTCGGTGAGGCTGAAGCAGGCTCCTCCGCTCGCTGTCCTCGCCGGCCTTCCCTTGCTCGGGGGTCCCTCGCGTTATGCTGCCGACCGATGTGGTGATGCTGTGCTCTCCCGGGCCGGGCCTAAGCCGTGCCAGACGAGGGACGGACGTTCATGGCGAACGGGACCGCTCTTCTCGCTCTGCCCGCGGGTCCCCTCGCCCGTTCTCCCCGCTGCGAGTGGCGTGTGGGAGGCGGCAGGGGTGCGGAATCCGGCCCGACCTCGCTCCCCCGCCCCGTGCCTCGTGGCGTGGGCGGTGTCGGGGTCTCCGTGACGCGGCGGATGCTCTGCCTGTGCCTCTTGGCTGTGTCTCGCGGGCGGCCCTCCCCGCGGTGGGGCGGGCCGTGTTGCCGCCGCGCCGCGCGCCTTCCCGGGCGCGTGAGCGCGTTCCCCAGGCCGTTGGCGGTGCCCCTGGAGCGTTCCAGGTCGTCCCTCAGGCGCCCGAGGCCGAGTGGCGGGTGTCGTTCCCTGTTCCCGTCGGCCTCCTCAGGTAACCACTGCGCTGGTGTGTCTGAGGAGCGGGGGGGTCGAGTCGGTAAGGGAGGCGTGCCCCTCGTCCCCCTCGGGGGGGACGGGTGCCTCGTCGCCCCCCACGGCGTGCCGTGTGGGGGCGGGCAGGCTCGGGCGCGTGCCCGCGCGTTCCCCTTGCTGGGGTTTCCCCGCGGGTGTGGGAGTGACCGTGGCGGGCCGAGCCAGCGGCGTGGCGCTGGCTCTTTGGTTGGGAGGTGCTGTTTGATCGGCACCTCCGTCCCAGTCTCTGCCTCCCTTGGTCTCTCGGCCTGAGGGGAGGCACTGACTTGGGAGCCGCACAGGGGCCTTGTAGATCCCTAGCTAAGCCCAGTGTGGCCAGAGATGGCGAGCCCGGGGCAGCGCGGGCTCGCGGCCCTGACCACGGACGCTCCGACTTGCTCTAGGCCTTACCTCTACCGCAGACCCCTCCTGCGTTGCGTGGCCATGGTGTCTGTAAGCGCTTGGTGGGCCCGATGGCGGACGATGGGCGGGGGCGACACGCCCTCGGCGAGAAAGCCTTCTCTAGCGATCCGAGAGGGTGCCTTGGGGTACCGGACCCCCCAGCCGCCGCCCCTCCTTTGCGCGTAGTAGCCACGGATGCCACCACCGTGGCGCGTGGGCAGAGCTGCTCTTTGCCTACCGCGGCCGGCGCCTCCCCCCTCCGAGTCGGGGGAGGGTCACGCCCGGCCGGGCCGTCGTCGGGCGCGGGGCCGCGCGTGTGCGCGAGCGTGCGCGTGGTTCTCCCGTCGCGCGCTGGGGCGGGGAGAGGGCCCGGCCCCGTCCGGGCTCCGCCCCGCCGCGAGCGGCTGGCTCTCCGCTCGCTCCCGTCCCGAGCCGCAGCCGGTGGTGGCGTGCGGGCATGGGTGGGGGCCGCCGCCGCTCTCGGGCGCGTTCCCTCGGGACGTGGGCCCCGGAGCAGACCAGACAGGCAGACGGGTGGCTGGGTGGACGGGGCGGCCCCCGGCGGCGGGGCGCCTCACGTAGGCCCCGGCGGTGGGGCCGGGCCCGCGGGAGGCCGAGGGGTGGCTGAGGCCGGCCGGCGTCCCAGGCGTCGTGGGACCGCCCTCGCGTGTCGTTGGCGGTGGGATCCCGCGTGTGTTTTCCTGGTGGCCCGTCCGCGCCCGAGGCCGTCCCCGGGAGCCTTCCCGCGA
>NW_027224892.1:20000-40000 GCF_041296235.1 Equus asinus | reverse complement strand
GCTCTGGGTGCTCTGGGTGCGCTCCCGGCCCTCTGTCGGCTCCGAAGGCCCCGCGGACTCGTAGCCACGGGGTCCGGCGGCGCGCGGGTCGACCAGATGTCCGCGCCGAGCGCCGCGGGACCGCAGGGCGCTCGGCCTTCTCGGAGGCTCGAGGGCTCCGGCGACCCGGCGGACGAGCAGCGGCGAGGCCGCCGTGGCCGCCGCCCTGCCGGGTCGACCGGCGACCCGACCCCCGTGTCTCGGGGGGGGGGGGGGGGGCGGGTCGACCAGATGTCCGCACCGAGCGCCGCGGGGCCGTGGGGCCGCGGGGCGCTCGGCCTTCTCGGAGCCCCGAGGGCTCCCTGGAGGCTGCGGACGAGCAGCCGCGAGGCCCCCGGGGCAGCCGCCCTGCCGGGTCGACCGGCGGCCCGGCCCGGACTCGGGCCCCGGGTCCCGTGGCGCGCGGGTCGACCAGATGTCCGCGCCGAGCGCCACATGGCTGCGGGTCGCTCCGGCTTCTCGCAGTCCCGAGGGTTCCGCGGGCACGTAGCTGCGAGACCCGGGCGGCTGCCCTCCGCCCGGCTCACGGGGCGCTCGTGTCCATCAGCTGGTCGTGCGGAAATCCCGTGGTTGGCCTCCCTCCCTCCCTCCCTCCCTCCCTCCCTCCCTCCCTCCCTCGTCCAGCCGCCACGTTTTCGGGGTTCGTGCGACTGGGATGAAATAGACCTTCCCAACGTCAATCGGAGATCATCCATCATACCTCTCGAGTCCCCAAAAGCCAAGAAACACGCCAACCAAAACGCTTTTATTATGCCAACGGTTCCCGTTTTCATTCCTATCGTTTAGGGAGGTTTGGTGGCAGCAGCGGCCGAAAGCAAAAGGAAACCCGAGGAAAGCGGCTCCATCCACCAGGGCTGTGTCTCATCGGTGCCGACGCAGGAGGGACGGGCTTCGTTCGTTCGTTCGCTGCGGCCCAAATTCCCGGGCCGCCCGAGGACCGCTCGCACCGGCCCGAGGGAGGGAGCCCCGGCAGGCAGGATGCCTCCGGGGAAATGGCCAAGTCGACCGCGCGACCCACAACCCGCCCGACTGGGGGCGAGAAGGAGCATGGAGGAGGACTCCGTCCCCTAGTCGGCAGACGGCCCCGGGACAGGGACGTTCGCCAAAACCTCCCCAAGGCCGCTTTCCGTGACCGAGTCGGCCTCCCCGCCTGTACTCGTCCCGGCCCGAGAAACGAGACGCGGGGTGGATCGGGACCAGGCCACGCACCAGGCCGGCCGGCGCGCCATCCTCCCTCCCCCGACCTGACCTGACCTGGACGAACGCCTCCCCATCGCCCGCCCCCGCGAGGCTGATCCGTCCGGCCGGTGAGGAGGCCGCTTGTCGGGCGCCACCTGCTGCCCGGCATCCTCTTATATAGTGTTCGAGGAGGTCGACCAGGTGGCCCGGCCTGGATTGGGGGGGGGGGGGGGGCGCGGGGTGCGGTGTCCCGGGCGGCGGGGGACGGGGGGGGGTAGGAGTGGAGAGGGAAAGGTGGGCGTGGAGAATGCCGGGGTCGGGGGTCGGCGCGGGGCGGGGCGGGAGTTGGGGATGGGGAGGGGCGGGAGGCCGTCTGGACATGGAGGGTCGGAAGAGCGGTGGTGACAATGATTTTCATTATCATTTAGAAAGAAGAACGTGGACTTCTTTAGAGGAGTCCTTTGAATAGCTTCTCCATTTAGTTAACATACATCCAAATGGAGGTCGGGAAACTTGGGTCCTGTTAACATATGGATGGAAGTGGAAAGAACTATCGCGATGACCGTCCTTGTGTTTCTTTTATTTTTTCTTTCTTCCTGCTCCCCAAAGCCGCCCCCCCCACCCCCGCCCCGCCCCGCCCCGCCCCGCCCCGTCCCGTCCCGTCCCGTCCATAGTTGTAGGTTCCAGTGGTAGGTCTTTCGCGTTTCTGCTATGTGGGACGCCGCCTCGGCGTGGCTTGAAGGGCGATGCTGGGTCTGGGGCTGCGCCCAGGATCCGAACCGGTGAAAACCTGGGCCGTCGAAGCCGGGGGCCGGGGTGGGGGGCGCTACTTGACCGTTCGTCCACGGGCTCGGCCCCCGGCCCCTTGTTTTCTAGGGAGAGAGACAGAGAGACCCGATCCATTTTCCCTTGGCCTCTAAAGCGTGCGTGTGGTCGAAAGGCGACAGAGAGAGGGGTTCTGGTCCAGAAAGCCCCGACTGCGCCGCCGCGGGGATCGGTCGGTTCCGCCCGAACCGTCCGAGTCGGAAAGGAACGGACAGCTTTCCTCCTTTGGGCCCCTGACTTGGGACCGACAGGGGAAGAGGAACAGGCCTCTCTCCCTCACACCCTGGCCCCTTCCTCCAGGACGCCCTCCTTCTAGTCAGCCCGCCTCTGGCTTTTCCACACGCCGACGACCGCTCGTCGGCATGGACCCACCTTCCTTGGGGGACACCACCACACGACTCTCCCACTCGTCTGCCTGCCTTTCGTTGGCGTCGCTGCCAAAGGCGAGGGGTAGGGGTGGCGGTGGCAGGGACGGCAGGGGCCCAGCGGCTCTCTGGCGGGTGAGGAAGTCTTGCTGGTTCTCCTAGGTCGGTGATCTTTCTCGATCTCCACACACATTCTTCGTTTGGGGAGCCAAGAGACGCCCTCTGAGGAATCCCTATGGCCAGGGTCGATCACTTACTCGCTCACTGCCTCGGCCTCGGCCTCGGCCTCTGTCAGTCTTGTCTCTCTCCCTCCCTCCCTCCCTCCCTCCCTCCCTCCCTCCCTCCCTCGTCGGTCTCTGTGTGTGGACGTCTAGGTGGAGGCGAGGCAGGGAGGCCACCCACCCACCTACCTCGTGGTTTACCACACGCTCTACACGGAGGTAGAATTCCCATCCCACCGAATCCATCCTTTCCACGGGGCACAAGCCAGTGGCCTTCGGGAGTCTCTCTCCCCAAGGTGGCGCATCCGTCATGGCTATCTATTTCCAGAAGGTTTCCGTTTCCATCCCCTCCCCCCGAAAGAAAAAACGGCCCCACTCCCGGATCTGCCCCACCACGATCACCACCACCGCTGCCGCCGCCGCCGCCGCCGCCGCCATCTGCTGTCGCCCTCTAGGGTTGGACCGTTCTAGCTCTCTCCTCTGTGTGGAATCGCAACGTAGGTCGCCTTGGATGTCTGGCACCTCTCACTTAGCAGAAGGTTTTGGAGGCTCAGGCTGGGCCACGCTTTGGCCCGGGTCAGTGTTCCGTTCCTCTGGACGGCTTCCTCGTTTTCCACGAGAAGGAGCCGTGAAGACGGAAAGGAAGGGCGGATGGATGGCTTTTCCCGTGCTACCGAGTCCCTCTCCCCTTTTCCCCAAAGCGTGAGGGGCGGTCGAGAGGATCGTCTCTGATGACAAAAGTCAGAGGCACCCCGGGTCAGACACCGTGCGAGGCGTTGGTGTGTTCTCGAGAGGAGAACACGTCCCCGTCAGCGTTTCCTGTCGTTCTCGTTCCGAAAGGATTCACGCGCCACCCCGTCTCCCTCAAGGTCTTAGGGCTGTCGTGCTCCGCAGCCGTCACGTGTCGTGGATCCTGGGCACCACCACGCCACCCCGCCCCCCCCCCCCCCCCCCCCCGCCATAGCTGTCGATCGCTATGTGGCACGCCTACGTTTGCCCAAAAGAGCAGTCCGATGGACAGCGTGGTGCTTTTCCCAGCAGGCAGGCAGGTGAGAGTCACCCCTCTAGAAGGTTTCCAAGCCCCGTTCCATTCTCAGAGGCAGCTCCTTTGGCCATCAAGGAGGCAGGCGATGGGGGTGGGGGTGGGGATGGGGATGGGGCAGGGGCCTCTGTCCCTCTGTCGCGGTAGAAATGATTGGGAAAGGAGGGACGATGGGCGTAGGTCGACCATCCTGGGCGGTGGTGCTTTGGGAGCTTTTTCTAGAAGAAGGAGCGAACGGCGTTCCCTGGGAAGGGAGGAAACCAGAGGAGGTCCCCCTCAGACCGACCTGGCACGAGAAGGACACACACTCTCTCTCTCTCTCTCTCTCCCTTTTCTTCCTGACTTGAAATCAGGAGACAAAACTCCCCTGCCAAAGGGGCCCTCCCAAAACGGGGAGTGAGGAAGACCTCCTTCTCTTCACGGCTGAAGTTCTCCCTGCCTTTCCTGGACGGGAAGGATAGCACCTACGCCCGCTGCCGTCGGTGACTTTTAGTCCCCCTGGAGAGGAAGAAATTCTTTCCCGTGGCCGAACCCTGGCGGTTCGTTCGTGCTGCAGAGGACGTGACCCTCTCTGACACACCCAGGAACCTCCTCGCTCCGGGTCGAGGAGAGGGAGTTCTGTTCTGTGGTTTAGAATGGTGCTTAAAAAGGGATGTCGCTTACAAAGGGTCCTCGTCCCCCTTCCTAAACCTAAACGGACGGCTCGGCTCGGAGGCGTGAGATACGTTTCGCATCCTCCTCGTCGTCTTCACTCAAAGTTTTATTGGAGTTTGGAAGATTTTATTTTTTGTCTTTCCTTTTTCTCCCCAAAGCCCCCCGGTACGTAGTTGTGTGTTCTTCGCGGTGGGTCCTTCTAGCGGTGGTATGTGGGACGCCGCCTCAGCGTGGTTTGATGAGCAGTGCCGTGTCCGCGCCCGGGATCCGAACGAACCGATGAAACACTGGGCTGCCTGCAGCGGAGCGCGCGAACTTAACCACTCGGCCACGGGGCCAGCCCCTTACTGGATTTTCAAAACAACTCCGGGGGCCGGCCCGGTGGCGCGGCGGTGAAGTTCGCACGTTCTGCTCCGCCGGCCCCGGGTTCGCCGGTCCGGATCCCGGGCGCAGGACCCGGCACCGCTTGGCGAGCCACGCTGTGGCAGGCGTCCCACCTGGAAAGTAGAGGGGGATGGGCACGGATGTCAGCTCAGGGCCAGTCTTCCTCGGCCGACAGAGGAGGATTGGTGGCAGATGTTCGCTCAGGGCTCATCTTCCTCAAAAATAAAATAATAAATCGATTCGATAAAATGTCAAATAACACAACCGCGGGATCACGCTTAGAGTCACCCTTGGCCCGATGATGCCACTCCCCACCCCCCCCACCCCCCTGCCCCCCACCATTTGGAGGTGCCGTCAGTGGGATTCGTTCCTGTTTGTCCATCTTTCTTCCTCTTTTTTTTTTTTTTTTTTAAAGACTGGCACCCGAGCTCATTGCCAATCTTTTCTTTTCTTTTTATTCCTCCTCCTTCTTCTTCTTCTCCCCAGAGCACCCCAGTACCTAGTTCTATATTCTCTTTGAGGGTCCCTCTGGTTCTGCCGTGTGGGACGCCACCTCAGCGTGGTTTGATGAGCGGTGCCGTGTCCGAGCCCAGGATCCGAACCTTCCAAGCCCCGGGCCGCTGAAGCGGAGCGTGCAAACTCAACCGCTCGGCCACGGGGTCAGCCCCTCCCTCCCTCCCTTCCTTCCTTCCTTCCTTCCTTCCTTCCTTCCTTCCTTCCTTCCTTCCTTCCTTCCTAAGGAGGAGGAGGCAGGCACTGTGTGAAGTCGCCAGTGAGTCTGTGGAAAGAGACGGAGGATTTCCCATGGGAAGCCGGGGCGGGGGACACGGACCGATGTCGTGCGAACTTGAAGGTGAAAGATCAAAAAACCCACACACGCCTAGAGCGGCGGGTTGCCCGTTAGGAGTTTGCTTGCCGGGCCCATAACGCAGGGCTCATCGATGAGCCAAACCGTCCGTGATCCTCAAGCAGTCTAGTAGGGTTAGAGAAAGGAGGGGGGCACTCTTTCTGCCCCAGATGAGGCGAGTTTCTCAGACAGCCACCCTGCCCCAACATCTTCCCTCCCTGCCTCCCGGCCCTTGGTGGACTGCGGCCTAAGGGTGGGGGAATTGAAGAAAGCCGTTCAATGGAAAAAAGCCCGAGGCCATGGGAGAGAGCTTCCTGCACTTGAATGAAGCCCTGACGCCAGGCCCATCGGAATGAATGGGCCTGACCTCCCCTCCCCCCTCCCCCCTCCCCCCTCCCAGGCTGGCGACTCGGCAGTGGAAGGCTAGGGGTTTCTTCCGAAATGGTGAACCGGCCCCCTTGTCCACAGGAAAACCACACACGGGTACAGCCTAGGCCGGATCTCAGGGTACAGCCTAGGCCGGATCTCAGGCCAAGTCGTCAGGGTGGCAAGATGATGGCGGATGAGAGGAAACTTGTTCTGGGACCGCACCGCCCCCCCCCCATCGCCTCTCTGGCTGAGAAGAGGGCTGGGGAGCGGTGAGGGTCAGGGGGAGAGTGGGGGCGGGGCCGGGACAGGGACCACCGGGCAGTAGGACGGGAGTAGCCCTGAGGCCTGCCTGCCTGCTTCCTTCCCTGCCGGCGCAGGGCTGAGAGAGGCACGGGGCACGCTGGCTCCTGCCCCTTCACTCATTCGGGAAGCCTCCTGTTGTTGCTCCTGAGGTGCCGGCTGCGGTGACAGACAGAGCAAAACTCCTCTCTCTGTCTATTTCTTCAAAGGCCCGAGTCTGAGCTACGACAGATTCCCCTGTGGCTCAACCCGCAACCTCCCATCCTGCCAGACCAGACCCCTTGTCTAAAAACCTCCACTGGAGGAGCTCTTCCACCTGACTCGGAAAGGAAACACCAGCCCCGCCTCAGCCTCACACCCACCACCACCACCACCACCCGCCCCCCCCCCCCCGCCCCACTCTCCTCCGGACCCAGATACCTAACAGAGGGAACAAAAATCCAAAAATCCTGCTGCTCTCCTTCTACCACCTCCACTTCAGAAGAGTCAGTCTCCCCCGAACACCTCAGACTCTGTGACTTCCCGCGGCCTCCCTTTCCCCGTCCCCATTCTCTCCCCGGACGGGCCCCATCTTACACTTGAACGACAGCTCCACCGCTCGGGGCAGCTGGACACGATGTCCCAAAGTGGCCCGGACGGTAGCCTGGTCGATTCCAAAGGACCCACGCACGCAGTCGGCCATAAACGTGGTGTGGAGATCGTGGACGTTTGCGGGCCTCTGATGAAATCGCTGCTCCGGGGACCCCGGCGTCTAGGACCCGTCTTCTCCGTGTTCTTCACACCGTTGCTCCTGGGCCGGTTATTCTCTTCCCTCTCACTGACCTTAACGTTTTGTCTCTGCCATTGAATTTTGACTGTGCGAATGTGACTTGCCGCTGTAGGGCTGCGTGGATCTCTCAGGCATCCTGCTGTGCCGTGCGGGGGGAGGGGGGGGAATCCTTGGTGGGTGGGTCGATAGACGTCCCTTTGGTTGTGCCCTGGAGGGGAGAGACAGAGGGGACGACTCAATCCACCACGAACGCTGATGTCGCTCCGATAAACCTGTAGCGGTGATTCTAGTTTATGGCCCGTGTCCTGAAAATAACTTCCCGAAGGGCCAGCCCGGCGGCACAGCGGTTAAGTTCGCACGTTCCGTTTTGTCAGCCAGGGGTTCGCAGGTTCGGATCCGGGGTGCGGACGTGGCGCCGCTTGGCGAGCCACGCTGTGGTCAGCGTCCCGCCTATCAAGGGGAGGGGGATGGGCACGGATGTTAGCTCGGGACCACTCTCCCGGGGCAAAAAGAGGAGAATTGGCAGCAGGTGTCAGCTCGGGGCTCGTCTTCCTCGAAAAATAAATTAATTAAATAAATAAAAACAACTTCCCAAACCTCTCTGATAACTTGAAGCTTTGAAGTTTTGCGAGGTGAAATCAGGTGATAAAAAAGTCCACGGACGGGGGCGGCCCCGTGGCCGAGTGGTTAAGTTCACAAGCTCCCCTTCGGCGGCCCAGGGTTTTGCCGGTTCAGATCCCGGGCACGGCACGGACACGGCACCGCTCGTCGGGCCGTGTGGAGGCGGCGTCCCACATGCCACAACTGGAAGGGCCCTCAACTAAGATAGACAACTATGTCATGGGGGGGATTGGGGGAGAAAAATCGGGAGGGGGGAAAAAAAAACAGAAACGGAAGATTGGCAACAGGCGTTAGCTCTGTGAGGGCCGATCTTCCTCACCCAAAAACTAAAGTGAGATGAAATCAAATAAAGCGAAGGAAAAGATAAACCTATGAAATCCCATGTTTCTAAAAGTGGCCAAGTGTTTAGAAATTGGCCAAGCGACGGAATGCTCATGGGAAGGACAGTTCCTAATTGCTGGCTTCTTAGTTTTCACCAAAATTAAGGTTCGTGAGGGTTAAAAAATCTACTTAACAAATGCGATGAAAGCCACTAGGCCGGCCCGGTGGCGCGCTGGTTAAGTGTGCCTGTTCCGCTTCGCCGGCCCGGGGTTTGCCAGTTCGGATCCCGGGGGTGGACGTGGCACCGCTGGGCGAGCCACGTGGTGGTAGGCGTCCCACATATGAAATAGAGGAAGATGGGCACGGAGGTTAGCTCAGGGCCAGCCTTCCTCGGCAAAAAGAGGAGGATTGGCAGCAGTTAGCTCAGGGCTCATCGTCCTCAAAACAAAACAAAACAAAACAAAACAAAAAGCCACTAAAAGTGAATATGGGAAACATCTTTGTGTTCAAGGAAAGTGAGATGGCTGCCTTCAGGCAAGAGGGCCTAAAAAGTAAAGATCGTTTTGTCTGTGAAAAGGTGATCAAAGTTTCATGGGGAAAATAATCTGAGAAAAAGGCCTGTTCGTGGTCAAGTGGCCTAAAATTGGAACGAGTGGACAGATAGAAATGGCGAGCGATAGGATCTATGGGAGTCTATGAGGAAGCCATTGGGTGTCGGCCTAATTCGGCCTGACAGTGTTTTTCGAAAAGGGCCTGACGTGGCCGTCGAGCACGCATCGCATCCTAGATCCGCTTTACACATTTCCTACGGCAAGAACCAATGCCCTTAAGGGAAAGGAGCAGCTTCCCCGTGCTCGGGCCTTTCCTTAAGGAGAGGCATCTTTCCTTAGGCTAGGAGCGGATGGTTGCGCTCACCTTTGACCATCCGGCTCCCCTGTGACCACCCAGGCCCAGACAACAGACCTGCCACCCAGCAGTGTCTGTCGATCGCTGTGCCGACAGAGCAGTCTCGCGACTATCATCCAAGGGACCTTTCGATCCTATGTGAAACGTCCTCTCTGGGGGTCTAGAAGCACTCTGTACACCCCACTTCCCGGGCACCCTCTCTTCCTTCGGGAAGAAAGGCCCCGGGCCACAGTCCTCACATTTTAGCTCAGAATAAACGCACCCCGATTTTCACGGATAGATTGGTTCCGGATTATTTCCGTCGACAGAATGGAATCAAGTCAATGAGTTTCAAGATCGGAGGGAAGCTGATGCAAAATCAGAATTTGTTTTTCTCACTCCCGAAAGGATACTTTTCTCTAACTTCTAGTCTCCTCCTGATAAAGACATTGGAAAAGGTTTCTCTTGACCTCTGAGGGAATCGACACCAAAGACAGAGATCCTCCATTTTGTCAGAATGATTTCCTAGGCCTCCAATGGAGGAGGCCTCCCTCGGACGGGAGCTCAGCTTTTGTTTTGCAACAGTTTTCCTCTCTCTGCTTGCCTTTAACATCTCCTTTCCCGTTCTTCTTTTTTGGAAGGGAAATACGTGCACCGCTGGGGAAAAAAAAAAAAAAAGAATTTTCTAAATGACCAAAGAAGATCTACGACTGTTGTTATTTTGGTTTCACGGAGCAGTTCCACGTCCACATTTACTCCATTTTAAACACCCACACACACTCACAGCACGGCGCTGTGAGGATGTCCCGGGGAACTCGATTTGTGGAGGGAATGGCTGTGAGGTCTCTGCCCCCCAACCCCCACCATTTGGGTGCTTCTGCTTGTTGATGAGGACGGGAAGCCCTGCTGAAATCCATATTCTTATCACCACACGTGCATCTGCACCCATGCTCCCCCCCGTGTGTCGTCTTTGGGCTTTGCTGTGGCCCCGTGCGGAGGGAGACCTGTTTTGTGTTGTAAACTTTTCCGCGGCCAAGCGGCTCGGTCCTTTCCTCTACGACTTGTGGGCTCTGTCTGTCCGTCTGCCTTAGAGAGACCCTCTGGGCCGGAAGTGACAGGCTGCACACAATTCCTGACAGACTGCGGACAATTCCTCCGTCGTCACGGTCCTTCTCTGATGACGTGCATGGTTTCGGTTTGACAGCGACCCCCACCCCCCACCCCGCCGTGATTTTCTAAGTCCTCCCGGGAGCCCGGGAAGTGCTCGGGCCGCTCCGGGAAGCGGGGGCCGGCAGCCCCGGCCTGCCCCGTGGCATCTCCGGGGACTTTTCCACCTCTGTCCGCGTCAGCCAGCCGGCAGCCCCGCGCCCGGCCCGGCCCAGAAGTCACGTGGGGAGTCTGTCCCCTTCCTGGCAAGCCCACCCACCCCACCCCCCTCCCCGCCGATTTTCCAACACCTCCTTCTGCGCCCAGGGTTGCCCTGTGCTGCCTGGGAGCTCCGAGGTGGACACCCTGGGGCCTCACGTGGTGACCTCCCGCCCGCCCCAAGCGGGCCCAGAGAGAAAGAGAGAGAGAGAGAGAGACAGAGAGAGACAGAGACAGAGACAGAGACAGAGAGAGACAGAGACAGAGACAGAGACAGAGACAGAGAGAGACCTGACCCGGCGGTGGGCTCAGGCTGTGCACTCTCGCTGGCTGGTGACCCGGTTCCCTCCCGCTGACCCCTCCGCGCCGGTCGTTGGGCGCCATCTGGCGGCCGCTTTTACAGAGTGGCCCTCCTCCGGAGCCCCGGCGACATGAGCAAGGGATGGGACTCGCAGGACGTCTGTGTGGTTTCCAGTGTGGGGCTGTGTGGAACAGAGCTGCTAAGAACATTCATGCCCCGGATTCTGTGTGAATGAACAGGAACGTGGCCGCAGCCCCCACCCCGCCCCCCGCCCCAGCCCCCGGGAGTGGTGGGAGTGGTGCCCTCCAGACCACCCTCGGGTTGGATGCCTCCCTCCCTGGAAGGACTCACGGGACTCCACAAAAGCTGACTTCCTGGAGGTCCAGCGGAGACCCCCAAGGCCCAAGGCCCCCCCCCCCCCCCCACCCACCCACCACAGATCACTGTGGAAGCCTTAACGACCCAAGGCTCCAGCTACATACAGACGCTCTTAGGAGGCAAGATACACCAAAGGCTTATGTAGGTTGCCACTTTCGGTGGTTGTTTCCGCGGCGTGTCAGTTTTGGAACCCGCCACGCCCTTTTTCACAGAGGCCATACCGTTTCCCTTCACCACCAGTGAGGCGTGAGTGACTGACTTGGCTTCTCCGCGACCTGACTAGCAGTTTGATCCTGTTCCGGTATTTGGAAGAAGGCAGTCTCACCCATGTGTCCCCACAATGTCTCCCTCTAATTTTCTCACTTGCTTTTCCAGGGAACAGCTCACATCTTTTCATGCGCTTATCGGTCATCCATGCATACCTCCTCCACCCCAGGTGAAAGTGCCTGCTCTGTCTATTGGTCTTCCATTCTTTTTGTATTTTTCAGTGTTGATTTCCCCCGGGTCTCCACTCCATTGTGGGTTTTGTTTTTTGTTTTTTGTTTTTTGTTTTTTTTTTTTGCTTAAAGATTGTCACCTGAGCTAGGCACTGTTGCGCTGCTTCCTCAGTTTCAGAGGGTACCTTTTTCAGGGTTGCTTTTTGACCGGGTCTCCTCGCCATTGTATTTTTTTATTTTTTTTTTTTTGCTTAAAGATTGCCACCTGAGCTAGCCTCTGTTGCCCATCTTCTTCGGTTTCAGAGGGTAGATTTCTCAGTGTTGCTTTTTCGCCAGCTCTCCACGCCCTTGCGTCTTTTTTTTTTCTGCTTGAAGGCTGCAACCTGAGCTAGCTTCTTTTGCCCATGTTCCTCAGTTTCAGAGGGTGGATTTCTCCGTGTTGCTTTTTCCCCAGGTCTCCACACCCTTGTGTGTTTCTTTGGCTTAACGATTGCCACCTGAGGTAGCCTCTGTTGCCCATCTTCGTCCGTTTCAGAGGGTGGATTTCTCAGTGTTGCCTTTTCGCCAGCTCCCCACGCCCTTGTGTGTTTCTTTTGCTTAAAGATTGTCACCTGAGCTAGGCACTGTTGCCCTGCTTCCTCAGTTTCAGAGGGTACCTTTTTCAGGGTTGCTTTTTCACCGGGTCTCCTCGCCATTGTATTTTTTTATCTTATTTTTTTTGCTTAAAGATTGCCACCTGAGCTAGCCTCTGTTGCGCTTCTTTCTCAGTTCTAGAGGGTAGATTTCTCCGTGTTGCTTTTTCCCCAGGTCTCCACGCACTTCCTTTTATTTTTCCTTAAAAATTGCCACCTGAGCTAGCCTCTGTTGTCCATCTTCGTCGGTTTCAGAGGGTAGATTTCTCACTGTGGCTTTTTTGCCAGGTCTGCACGCCCTTGTGTTTTTTTTCTGCTTAAAGGTTGCAACCTGAGCTAGCTTCTTTTGCCCATGTCCCTCAGTTTCAGAGGGTGGATTTCTCCGTGTTGCTTTTTCCCCAGGCCTCCACGCCCTTGTGTGTTTCTTTTGCTTAACGATTGCCACCTGAGCTAGCCTCTGTTGCCCATCTTCGTCCGTTTCAGAGGGTGGATTTCTCAGTGTTGCCTTTTCCCCAGCTCCCCACGCCCTTGTGTGTTTCTTTTGCTTAAAGATTGCCACCTGAAGCCAGCCTCTCTTGCCCATCTTCCTCAGTTTCAGAGGGTAGATATTTCAGGGTTGCTTTTTCCCCAGGTCTCCACGCCTTTGGGTTTTGTTTTTGCTTAACGATTGCCACCTGAGCTAGCCTCTCTTGCCCATCTTCCTGAGTTTCAGAGGGTCGATATCTCCGTGTTGCTGTTTCCCCAGGTCTCCACGCCCTTGTGTGTTTCTTTTGCTTAACGTTTGCCACCTGAAGCCAGCCTCTCTTGCCCATCTTCCTCAGTTTCAGAGGGTAGATATTTCAGGGTTGCTTTTTCCCCAGGTCTCCACGCCTTTGTGTTTTGTTTTTGCTTAACGAGTGCCACCTGAGCTAGCCTCTCTTGCCCATGTTCCTCAGTTTCAGAGGGTAGATATTTCAGGGTTGCTTTGTCCCCAGGGCTCCACGCCTTTGTGCTTTGTTTTTGCTTAAGGATTGCCACCTGAGGTAGCCTCTCTTGCCCATCTTCCTCAGTTTCAGAGGGTGGATTTCTCCGTGTTGCTTTTTCCCCAGGTCTCCACGCCCTTGTGTGTTTCTTTTGCTTAAAGATTGCCACCTGAGCTAGCCTCTGTTGCCCATCTTCGTCCGTTTCAGAGGGTGGATTTCTCAGTGTTGCCTTTTCGCCAGCTCCCCACGCCCTTGTGTGTTTCTTTTGCTTAAAGATTGTCACCTGAGCTAGGCACTGTTGCCCTGCTTCCTCAGTTTCAGAGGGTACCTTTTTCAGGGTTGCTTTTTCACCGGGTCTCCTCGCCATTGTATTTTTTTATCTTATTTTTTTTGCTTAAAGATTGCCACCTGAGCTAGCCTCTGTTGCGCTTCTTTCTCAGTTCTAGAGGGTAGATTTCTCCGTGTTGCTTTTTCCCCAGGTCTCCACGCACTTCCTTTTATTTTTCCTTAAAAATTGCCACCTGAGCTAGCCTCTGTTGTCCATCTTCGTCGGTTTCAGAGGGTAGATTTCTCACTGTGGCTTTTTTGCCAGGTCTGCACGCCCTTGTGTTTTTTTTCTGCTTAAAGGTTGCAACCTGAGCTAGCTTCTTTTGCCCATGTCCCTCAGTTTCAGAGGGTGGATTTCTCCGTGTTGCTTTTTCCCCAGGCCTCCACGCCCTTGTGTGTTTCTTTTGCTTAAAGATTGCCACCTGAAGCCAGCCTCTCTTGCCCATCTTCCTCAGTTTCAGAGGGTAGATATTTCAGGGTTGCTTTTTCCCCAGGTCTCCACGCCTTTGTGTTTTGTTTTTGCTTAACGAGTGCCACCTGAGCTAGCCTCTCTTGCCCATGTTCCTCAGTTTCAGAGGGTAGATATTTCAGGGTTGCTTTGTCCCCAGGTCTCCATGCCTTTGGGTTTTGTTTTTGCTTAACGATTGCCACCTGAGGTAGCCTCTGTTGCCCATCTTCGTCCGTTTCAGAGGGTGGATTTCTCAGTGTTGCCTTTTCGCCAGCTCCCCACGCCCTTGTGTGTTTCTTTTGCTTAAAGATTGTCACCTGAGCTAGGCACTGTTGCCCTGCTTCCTCAGTTTCAGAGGGTACCTTTTTCAGGGTTGCTTTTTCACCGGGTCTCCTCGCCATTGTATTTTTTTATCTTATTTTTTTTGCTTAAAGATTGCCACCTGAGCTAGCCTCTGTTGCGCTTCTTTCTCAGTTCTAGAGGGTAGATTTCTCCGTGTTGCTTTTTCCCCAGGTCTCCACGCACTTCCTTTTATTTTTCCTTAAAAATTGCCACCTGAGCTAGCCTCTGTTGTCCATCTTCGTCGGTTTCAGAGGGTAGATTTCTCACTGTGGCTTTTTTGCCAGGTCTGCACGCCCTTGTGTTTTTTTTCTGCTTAAAGGTTGCAACCTGAGCTAGCTTCTTTTGCCCATGTCCCTCAGTTTCAGAGGGTGGATTTCTCCGTGTTGCTTTTTCCCCAGGCCTCCACGCCCTTGTGTGTTTCTTTTGCTTAAAGATTGCCACCTGAAGCCAGCCTCTCTTGCCCATCTTCCTCAGTTTCAGAGGGTAGATATTTCAGGGTTGCTTTTTCCCCAGGTCTCCACGCCTTTGTGTTTTGTTTTTGCTTAACGATTGCCACCTGAGCTAGCCTCTCTTGCCCATGTTCCTCAGTTTCAGAGGGTAGATATTTCAGGGTTGCTTTGTCCCCAGGGCTCCACGCCTTTGTGCTTTGTTTTTGCTTAAGGATTGCCACCTGAGGTAGCCTCTCTTGCCCATCTTCCTCAGTTTCAGAGGGTGGATTTCTCCGTGTTGCTTTTTCCCCAGGTCTCCACGCCCTTGTGTGTTTCTTTTGCTTAAAGATTGCCACCTGAGCTAGCCTCTGTTGCCCATCTTCGTCCGTTTCAGAGGGTGGATTTCTCAGTGTTGCCTTTTCGCCAGCTCCCCACGCCCTTGTGTGTTTCTTTTGCTTAAAGATTGTCACCTGAGCTAGGCACTGTTGCCCTGCTTCCTCAGTTTCAGAGGGTACCTTTTTCAGGGTTGCTTTTTCACCGCGTCTCCTCGCCATTGTATTTTTTTATCTTATTTTTTTTGCTTAAAGATTGCCACCTGAGCTAGCCTCTGTTGCGCTTCTTTCTCAGTTCTAGAGGGTAGATTTCTCCGTGTTGCTTTTTCCCCAGGTCTCCACGCACTTCCTTTTATTTTTCCTTAAAAATTGCCACCTGAGCTAGCCTCTGTTGTCCATCTTCGTCGGTTTCAGAGGGTAGATTTCTCACTGTTGCTTTTTTGCCAGGTCTGCACGCCCTTGTGTTTTTTTTCTGCTTAAAGGTTGCAACCTGAGCTAGCTTCTTTTGCCCATGTCCCTCAGTTTCAGAGGGTGGATTTCTCCGTGTTGCTTTTTCCCCAGGCCTCCACGCCCTTGTGTGTTTCTTTTGCTTAAAGATTGCCACCTGAAGCCAGCCTCTCTTGCCCATCTTCCTCAGTTTCAGAGGGTAGATATTTCAGGGTTGCTTTTTCCCCAGGTCTCCACGCCTTTGTGTTTTGTTTTTGCTTAACGATTGCCACCTGAGCTAGCCTCTCTTGCCCATGTTCCTCAGTTTCAGAGGGTAGATATTTCAGGTTTGCTTTGTCCCCAGGGCTCCACGCCTTTGTGCTTTGTTTTTGCTTAAGGATTGCCACCTGAGGTAGCCTCTCTTGCCCATCTTCCTCAGTTTCAGAGGGTGGATTTCTCCGTGTTGCTTTTTCCCCAGGTCTCCACGCCCTTGTGTGTTTCTTTTGCTTAAAGATTGCCACCTGAGCTAGCCTCTGTTGCCCATCTTCGTCCGTTTCAGAGGGTGGATTTCTCAGTGTTGCCTTTTCGCCAGCTCCCCACGCCCTTGTGTGTTTCTTTTGCTTAAAGATTGTCACCTGAGCTAGGCACTGTTGCCCTGCTTCCTCAGTTTCAGAGGGTACCTTTTTCAGGGTTGCTTTTTCACCGGGTCTCCTCGCCATTGTATTTTTTTATCTTATTTTTTTTGCTTAAAGATTGCCACCTGAGCTAGCCTCTGTTGCGCTTCTTTCTCAGTTCTAGAGGGTAGATTTCTCCGTGTTGCTTTTTCCCCAGGTCTCCACGCACTTCCTTTTATTTTTCCTTAAAAATTGCCACCTGAGCTAGCCTCTGTTGTCCATCTTCGTCGGTTTCAGAGGGTAGATTTCTCACTGTGGCTTTTTTGCCAGGTCTGCACGCCCTTGTGTTTTTTTTCTGCTTAAAGGTTGCAACCTGAGCTAGCTTCTTTTGCCCATGTCCCTCAGTTTCAGAGGGTGGATTTCTCCGTGTTGCTTTTTCCCCAGGCCTCCACGCCCTTGTGTGTTTCTTTTGCTTAAAGATTGCCACCTGAAGCCAGCCTCTCTTGCCCATCTTCCTCAGTTTCAGAGGGTAGATATTTCAGGGTTGCTTTTTCCCCAGGTCTCCACGCCTTTGTGTTTTGTTTTTGCTTAACGATTGCCACCTGAGCTAGCCTCTCTTGCCCATGTTCCTCAGTTTCAGAGGGTAGATATTTCAGGGTTGCTTTGTCCCCAGGGCTCCACGCCTTTGTGCTTTGTTTTTGCTTAAGGATTGCCACCTGAGGTAGCCTCTCTTGCCCATCTTCCTCAGTTTCAGAGGGTGGATTTCTCCGTGTTGCTTTTTCCCCAGGTCTCCACGCCCTTGTGTGTTTCTTTTGCTTAAAGATTGCCACCTGAGCTAGCCTCTGTTGCCCATCTTCGTCCGTTTCAGAGGGTGGATTTCTCAGTGTTGCCTTTTCGCCAGCTCCCCACGCCCTTGTGTGTTTCTTTTGCTTAAAGATTGTCACCTGAGCTAGGCACTGTTGCCCTGCTTCCTCAGTTTCAGAGGGTACCTTTTTCAGGGTTGCTTTTTCACCGCGTCTCCTCGCCATTGTATTTTTTTATCTTATTTTTTTTGCTTAAAGATTGCCACCTGAGCTAGCCTCTGTTGCGCTTCTTTCTCAGTTCTAGAGGGTAGATTTCTCCGTGTTGCTTTTTCCCCAGGTCTCCACGCACTTCCTTTCATTTTTCCTTAAAAATTGCCACCTGAGCTAGCCCCTGTTGCCCATCTTCGTCGGTTTCAGAGGGTAGATTTCTCAGTGTTGATTTTTCCCCATTTCTCCACGCCCTCGTGCTTTTTTTTTTTTATTTCCTTAAATGTCGGCGCCTGAGCTAGCTTCTTTTGCCCATCTTCGTCAGTTTCAGCGGGTAGACTCTCCGCCTGCCTTCGACAGGCCCTCTGGACTGGAAAGCTTTCCTCCTCCCGTCATCACGGTCCTTCTCGGATGACGTGCCTGGTTTCGGTTTGACCGTCCCCGCCCGCCCTGATTTTCTAAGTCCTCCCGGGAACCCCGGGGGCGCTCCAGCCGCTCCGGGAAGCGGCGGCCTCCCGGCCGCACCGGCCCAGCCCGGCCCGGGCCGCCCCCTGGCCTCTCTGGGGGGAACTCTCCCCTTCCCCTTCCCGGTGATCGCCCGAGAAACCTTTCCCGAGTCCCCCTCCTGCGGCTGGGGCTGCGCCTTGGCGGCCGGGAGCCCGCGGGCGGACGCCCCGGGGCCGCACTGGGCCGGGAGGCTGGGTCCGAGGGGGCTCCGGGACGGGATCGGGCGGCCCGGCGGCCCGGCTGTGCTCCCCGGCGGGCCCGCGCTCCGGCTCCGTCCCGCTGAGGCGGTCGTCGGTCGCCGGGTGCCACCTGGCGGCCGCTTTTATATCGTCTCTTTCCTCCGGAGCTCCGGCGACGCGGGCCAAGGGACGGGACTCGGCCGCGGTGACCGAGGCAGAGTCCCGGGAGGCCGGCGTCGCTGGCGGGATCTGGCCCGGTGGCGCCGGGGCGTGAGCGCGACGCCCGCTCGCCGGAGATTGGAGGTGCAGGCTACTGAGGGAGGTGGCTGTCGCCGCGCCGCCCGGTGCCGGCCGGGGTGTGGGGCCTCCCGGACGGGTCGACCAGCAGCCGCCGGTGCCCCTCCGTCCCCGGGAGGGGGTGGGGGGCCGCCGCGGGGGAACGGGCGAGGGAGCTCGTCCCGTGCCCGGCCGTCGTCCCGAGGGCGGCCCGGTGGTCGGGCCTTCCGCGTCGCCGATCCCCTTTCCGCGCCCCGCTCCGGAGGTGGGCGACCGGCCGGGGCCTTGCGGGGGAGGCCCGTGGAGGGCGCGACGGGCTCGGCCGCCGGGCTGGCCTTTTCCCCACTGGTCTTCCGAGTCGACCGGCTCTGGCGGTGGGGACCGGGCCCGGTCCTCGGATGCCTCCTCCTCCGTGGCAGTTTTTTTTTCCAAGTCCCGCCCTGGAGAAGAGCGTGGACCGGCCCCGGGAGCCCTCGAGGGCGGGCCGGGGAGGGCGTCCCCGGCCCGGACGCGTGCCCGGGGTGGGTCCGGGCCGTCGGACCGGACTTCTCTCTCCGAGTTTCGCGGGTCGCGTCTTTGTCCGGAGGCGGGAGGGGGCCGGCTCGAGGCGTAGGTGGAGCCCCGGCTGAGGGACGGGAGCCACGGTCCCGCCCCGGGCCCGGTCGCCGGAGGCGCCTCCGCGGAATTCTTTTCTAAGTCCTGACCCGGCGACTCAGAGGGAGGGACCGACCGGTCCCGGCCCGCGCGGGCGGCCCGGGGAGGCTGTCCCCGGCTCCCCCTGCCGCCACGCTTCTGGGGTCGACCAGATGGCCCCGGGTGCTCCGGGCCTGGTGGCGATGGGGTCGTGCTTGGGGTCTGGTGGCCGTGGCCGTGATCCAGGGGTTCCCCTGGTGATCCGTGGGTGGGCCCCGTCTCCGGGCGCGGCGATTCTTGCCCCCGAATGGGTGGTTTTGTGCCGCCAGATAAGTGCTGACACGCTCTGCTCGGGTGACAGTCGCCCGAGAGCTTCCGGGTGCCTGGATGCGTGTGCGGGGAGGGCTCCGGGCTCTGGCCGAGAACCGGACGCCCGTTTCCACCCCCGCCGCTTGAGCCGCCCGCTGGGGCCTGCGCGCCGGCTCTTGTGCGTTCCAGGCGCCCCCACGACCGTGGTGCCACCTCCGGTCTCTGGTACCCGAGGGCGGCGGGGTTAGGGGCGCGGGGTCCTCTACCACGTGCACTCCCTGCCGCCGGCACCCGGGTGCGGTCGCGACTTACCCCATCCCACCGGCTCCGTGCCAGTGCGTGTCAGGCGTTCTCGTCCTGGGGTCGTCGCCCGCGCTTGCTGGAGGAGGAGAGGGGTCGGTGAGGCTGAAGCAGGCTCCTCCGCTCGCTGTCCTCGCCGGCCTTCCCTTGCTCGGGGGTCCCTCGCGTTATGCTGCCGACCGATGTGGTGATGCTGTGCTCTCCCGGGCCGGGCCTAAGCCGTGCCAGACGAGGGACGGACGTTCATGGCGAACGGGACCGCTCTTCTCGCTCTGCCCGCGGGTCCCCTCGCCCGTTCTCCCCCGCTGCGAGTGGCGTGTGGGAGGCGGCAGGGGTGCGGAATCCGGCCCGACCTCGCTCCCCCGCCCCGTGCCTCGTGGCGTGGGCGGTGTCGGGGTCTCCGTGACGCGGCGGATGCTCTGCCTGTGCCTCTTGGCTGTGTCTCGCGGGCGGCCCTCCCCGCGGTGGGGCGGGCCGTGTTGCCGCCGCGCCGCGCGCCTTCCCGGGCGCGTGAGCGCGTTCCCCAGGCCGTTGGCGGTGCCCCTGGAGCGTTCCAGGTCGTCCCTCAGGCGCCCGAGGCCGAGTGGCGGTGTCGTTCCCTGTTCCCGTCGGCCTCCTCAGGTAACCACTGCGCTGGTGTGTCTGAGGAGCGGGGGGGTCGAGTCGGTAAGGGAGGCGTGCCCCTCGTCCCCCTCGGGGGGGACGGGTGCCTCGTCGCCCCCCACGGCGTGCCGTGTGGGGGCGGGCAGGCTCGGGCGCGTGCCCGCGCGTTCCCCTTGCTGGGGTTTCCCCGCGGGTGTGGGAGTGACCGTGGCGGGCCGAGCCAGCGGCGTGGCGCTGGCTCTTTGGTTGGGAGGTGCTGTTTGATCGGCACCTCCGTCCCAGTCTCTGCCTCCCTTGGTCTCTCGGCCTGAGGGGAGGCACTGACTTGGGAGCCGCACAGGGGCCTTGTAGATCCCTAGCTAAGCCCAGT